>NW_023994242.1:157500-427500 GCF_015586225.1 Lucilia sericata
CGTATTCACTCTCTTGAGCCTTAGTCGAAAATCGTTAAATTTCATAAAGGTGTACTTTCTGTACTTGGACCTATTGCAGAAGTTGTTAAGATGAAGAAGTATCACTAGAACAGCTTTTATGTGATTGCCACGCTCTACAAGAGCGCAGACTGATGTATGTATCTTGGTACAAGTTTCTTTCATGACCTGGCCATTCTCACATTGCCCCAAATAAAGGGGCAATCATTTTCGCGTTATTACAATGACGCAAATAGCCTCCGAGTTTTTGGCTTAATAGCGAGCCTTTCTTTTAACATAACCTTAATTTTTCTTTAACATTTCTATATATCTTACGGCTGTGAAATCCCTAGAGTCGGGAATGGGATTGTCAAAAAATTGCCCTAAAAACCCTACATACACTAAATGAACTTCCCAAGCCTGCATCATTAAATTTGTGGGGCTAAAGACCAGGAATATAAAATGCAAAGCAAAGTTGATATGAGTATTGTATGATTTAAACAGATTTAAACAAATAAAAATTACTAAAACGCGAGTATAGTATAAGAGAAACGAAACATATGTTCTCGGCTTGTTTTTATTTTTACTACATCGAACTTGTCAAATTCGTTTAATAGGGAATGAGTAGCAGTGATGTCAACTAGTTATAAACAAAATGTGCTGTAAAGCGATAAAAAGCACCAAACTACCAAACCGGAGGTGGTGGGTTCGATTTCCACCTGAGGCACTGATTAAGGAGCGTACAACAAGCGCAGTAGAGGCCTTGCTGTAAATCTTCGGATTTTGAAGTATAAACATCCTCCTTTCAAACTAACTAACTAACTAACTACTAACTAACTAACTAACTACTAACTAACTAACTAACTAACTAACTAACTAACTAACTACTAACTAACTACTAACTAACTAACTAACTAACTAACTAACTAACTAACTAACTACTAACTAACTAACTAACTAACTAACTAACTAACTAACTAACTAACTAACTAACTAACTACTAACTAACTAACTAACTAACTAACTAACTAACTAACTAACTAACTAACTAACTAACTAACTACTAACTAACTACTAACTAACTAACTAACTAACTAACTAACTAACTAACTAACTAACTAACTAACTAACTAACTAACTAACTAACTAACTAACTAACTAACTAACTAACTAACTAACTAACTAACTAACTAACTAACTAACTAACTAACTAACTAACTAACTAACTAACTAACTAACTAACTAACTAACTAACTAACTAACTAACTAACTAACTAACTAACTAACTAACTAACTAACTAACTAACTAACTAACTAACTAACTAACTAACTAACTAACTAACTAACTAACTAACTACTAACTAACTAACTAACTAACTAACTAACTAACTAACTAACTACTAACTAACTACTAACTAACTAACTAACTAACTAACTAACTAACTAACTAACTAACTAACTAACTAACTAACTAACTAACTAACTAACTAACTAACTAACTAACTAACTAACTAACTACTAACTAACTAACTAACTAACTACTAACTAACTAACTAACTAACTAACTAACTAACTAACTAACTAACTAACTAACTAACTAACTAACTAACTAACTAACTAACTAACTAACTAACTAACTAACTAACTAACTAACTAACTAACTAACTAACTAACTAACTAACTAACTAACTAACTAACTAACTACTAACTAACTAACTAACTAACTAACTAACTAACTAACTAACTAACTAACTAACTAACTAACTAACTAACTAACTAACTAACTAACTAACTAACTAACTAACTAACTAACTAACTAACTAACTAACTAACTAACTAACTAACTAACTAACTAACTAACTAACTAACTAACTAACTAACTAACACTAACTAACTAACTAACTAACTAACTAACTACTAACTAACTAACTAACTAACTAACTAACTAACTACTAACTAACTAACTAACTAACTAACTAACTAACTAACTAACTAACTAACTAACTAACTAACTAACTAACTACTAACTAACTAACTAACTAACTAACTAACTAACTAACTAACTAACTAACTACTAACTAACTAACTAACTAACTAACTAACTAACTAACTAACTAACTAACTAACTAACTAACTAACTAACTAACTAACTAACTAACTAACTAACTAACTAACTAACTAACTAACTAACTAACTAACTAACTAACTAACTAACTAACTAACTAACTAACTAACTAACTAACTAACTAACTAACTAACTAACTAACTAACTAACTAACTAACTAACTAACTAACTACTAACTAACTAACTAACTAACTAACTAACTAACTAACTAACTAACTAACTAACTAACTAACTAACTTACTAACTAACTAACTAACTAACTAACTAACTAACTAAGTAACTAACTAACTAACTAACTAACTATTTAGAGCGATTTTTCAAAAAAAAAAAAAAAACGCTAACTTACAAAAATGCGTCGTTTGAATTGTGAAAAAGTGCCAAATTGACAACGCTGACGAGCAGAAACACTGTGTCATTAGAGTGTATTTAGGGGAGTACTAAAAATATTAAAAGAAAGAGATTTGTTTACGTATTAAATAGCTCTCTTGCAGTTGTTATTGTTGGGTTTCTTAGTAAAACTAGTGATGTAGTAGTGGTGGTTTTGTGAATTTTTTGTTTTGCTCAAAAAATTCTCCTCTTTGCTGAAAATAATGAAATGAAAACTGCAGCAGTTGCTGCGTGTATGTTCAAATAAACGGAGTGGTGTGGCAACAACCGACGGCAGTTGTTGTTGATGTGAAAAAAATATATTAGAAAAAAAAAAAGAAAGAATTAAAAACCAAGCAAAAAAGGATAAAAAAGTTATTAAAAAAAATAAATTTTATATCTAATGGAAAAGTTTAATAAATTACAAACATTTATAAGAAAATATTAAATGTTTTGAAAGAAATTTAATGCAATAAATGAAAATAAGAAAAAAATTTGAAATTTTCTATATAAAAGTTGCCAGAGTTTAAGGGGGAAAAAAATGTGCAAAAAATCAATGTGACTAAATAAAAGTAGAAAAAAGAGAAAAAAATCCTTGTCTGTTTTTAACCACATGCAAAAAAAGTGAGTGTTGAAAAATTTGCTTATAGAAATTTCAATTGAATTTGTTAAGAAATTGAAAATAAAATGAAATTAAAAGAAATTAATTGTAAATTATAATATTCTGTTTTTAGAAATTTAATATCAAAATTGTACATAAATTTCATTTTTATGCCAATTTTTTTTATAACAAAAAAATTTTGCCTGCCTGACTGTCGGTCAGTTTTGGTTCTTTTTTTGTTTTGTTCTCTTCTTTATTTTACGTTTCCTCCTGCACTAATCCAATTGGATTTGAGTGCATGTGCGAATTAATATGTCTGTGAGTGAGTATGTGAGTGTGTATGCAATCATGTATGAATTAAAATTGTGTTTTTTTTTTTTGCTTACAAACGTGTGTTTTGTTGTTGTTATTGCTGTTATTATTGTTATTGTTTGCTGCTATAGCCGCGCTGCTGTTATAATCATTCTCTGTGCAAAAAGTCAAAACCTAATAGACATCTTTAAATACAACTACAGTGGAACTCGGCTAAAACTAAACTTTAATATTTCGTGACACTATACATATATACAAAAAGTGCTAACTCAGCTTATTTAATTAGTGATTTTTTCCTTTTTTTAATGATTTTTTATAAAGTTTTAAATTGAAAATGATGTTAATCCTATTTTTTCCCTTTGAAAACCCACCACTATCCTCCACCCTGTTTTCAGCAGCTGTTATTTGTTTTAAAACCAATTTTTTAGTTCCTGGGACGTAAAATACACGTTTTCTTCCCTTATTTACGAGAATAAATTAAAATCTATCGCTCATTTACTATAAGACTGGCATAACTCAATAAATATCATTTAGTAAAAATCGGTTTTACTATTTTCTTAAAAAAAAAACTTTAAATATTTGTTATTAGATACCAGATTTAGTCCGTAGATCTATAATATTCTTAAAGGTGGATTTGTCGTACAAGTGTCATAGTGTCTCATTGTCCTATGAAAACATATAGTCTATTTATTAATTTAGCGCAGCCGGTATTCAAAATACCCTAGAATTTAAAACCCCTACGACCGCCCGAGGGCCGTCTATCTAGGACCCTTCTTAAATTAGTCCTAAATGCAGCATATACCAAAGTTTGAAGCAATTTTATTCGGGCTAGGTTAGGTCAGGTTATCAAGGTAGCCAGTGCAGCTTTATTTGGGTCCAAGTTGATCCCTTTGTAAAAATACCTGTAAGAAGAAAAGAAGATGGGGAAAATAGAAAAAGGCAGAGAGAAGAAGTGAAAAAACCGTTGAGGAGAAACACCAGGCCTAATTGTCATTGAGTAAAAAATCGTGACTGCAAAGATTACGTCCTGATTAGTGGGAATACCGAAGTTCACACCAATTCCGATAAATTTATAAACGCGAAAAGACGTTCCAATTGGGGTTTCTGCCAAGGCAGGACAATTAAACCAGAGGTTAAAACTCCTGTTGACGGCCGAGGGACATCTGACCAAGACTATTTTTAAAGAGAAATAAAAACGCAACATAAGCCAATGTTAGGAGCAGTCTCATCCAGAAAAAAATAGTGTTTCATACTGATACATTTCAGCATTAAAAGTGCCACATTGTGACATTTCTAAAAGGGTCACAGCTAATAGATTTTATGTCGTGCCAACATATTGTTTAGTACTCAGTTCCAAAACCCTAAATATTGGTTTGTGACAGTTTAATAGTAAATGAGCGATATGTTTTTAAATGCATTTTACATGTTTTTTTTACTTAATGGCGAGTGACAATGCAATGAAAAAAAGTTCTAAAAATAAAATGACACATTTATAATTTGAATGATTTTTTACCGATAAATGGGTGAAATTCAAGATAAAAGTTTTAAAAGGGAAAATATTCTATTTTTAATAGGTTAGTTTGTTTTGGAAAAATTAATAATAACATAGTGTTTTAAGAGAACTTTCATCAAAACTTTTAAATTTGTGGGATATTAGTCCGTAACGATGAACTAGTGTACAAATTCATGAGATCACTACTTAAAAATATAAATATAATTTACTCAAAAATGGCTTACTGGTACATTTATCTATATCTAGTATATTTATCTTAGATCTAGGACCTGACCTTTTCACGTCGAGAAATGTTCTTTACTGTTTCCCGGGGAACTATCCTTGATCCTTGGCTGATATGTCTATGAGCTCACAGATTTCGATATAACCTTTGTAATCATTTATAAAAATCTCTCTATATATTCCGAACATCTTTGTAAGTTATTATGGTGTTCCATTGGACCTTCGCAATTGTAATTTTATAAGGACTTCAATATTCTCACAAAATATGAGGAGACCAAACTCATCACCAGTAGGAACTACACTGTTAAACTATTGGATCACTCAAATCTCCATAGGCTTCTGGATCTGGCTAGATGAAGTGCTGGTTATCACGTTTTGTTGGACTCATGTCATAGCCTTTTATCTAGTATCGATAAAGGTATTTTTAGACTACAATACTGAGTATTAATACTTGTCAAAAATGTTTGTATCATAATACAATTTACTAGTCTAAATATAATTTGTAATTTGATTTTCAAAAATATTACTGATTTTTTTGGCATACGGTCGGTATTCATAAATTTTTTAAAACAATTCAAAAACTTTTTATTTTCAAACGTATTCGGTATGTATTTTATAAATACAATAAAAAACAAACAAAAAGTGTAAAATACATTAAAAATAAGAACGAAAAGTGCATAAATAATTGAAAATTGGATAAAAAATATTACAAATATTATAGTGTAAACATAAAATGTATTTTTCGGATTGATGTTTTGAAAATGCGAATTATTTTCATAATATTTTTAATTTGAAGTGTGTTAATACTCAGTATTGTAGTCTGAAAATACCTTAAATGGTTGTGGACGAGCGTACCTATTGGAGATGAAGAATGTCTGAGTACTTTACGTGAACACCTGGGTAGACTTGAGAACGCACCTCCGAGTGACTTCAGTGAAGACAGCTTAGGGAAACGAAACCCCAACAAACGCACGTGAGAAAATCCATAATCTCGGTGTTACACCGAAATGGATTATCAGGTGTATATGTTGACATGAGCGACGCCGTAGCGTCCACATCTTCTAGTGATCCACTTTTGCAGATTTCTTGTCTCTTAGTCACCAGACCTGGGCGATTTCCATTAATATTGCATTAACATTAAATTAAAAAAAAAATTAATTTAATCTAAAAAATATTGCATTAACATTAAATTTGTAAAATTTAATGCATTAAATTTCCATTAACATTAAATATTTTTGAATTTAATGCATTAATTTTACATTAACATTAAATATTTTTGAAATTAATGCATTAATTTTGCATTAATATTAAATATATGTGAATTTAATGCATTAATTTAACATTAACATTAAATAAGCAATAAAATTAATGCATTAATTTCCATTAACATTAATATATATCAAAATTGATAAACACAAATAAAAATATAGTACAAAAGACCTCGATCAAACTAAATACAACTAAAATTAAATAGGTTAAAGTCCTTTCTAATAACTCCTATATTCCATTCAAACTTGTGTATCTTAAATATGATATTTATATAAGATTCCACAGACAAAAACTATAAAAGGAATATCTGGGAAGTGATACTATTCTTCTAATATGTATTATCGAGTATAGGGCTTATTAGGAAGGACTTTAACAAAATAAACTAAAAAAGGAATATCTGGGAAGTGATACTATTCTTCTAATATGTATTATCGAGTATAGGACTTATTAGAAAGGACTTTAAAACATTCAATTTTACTTGAATTTAGTTAGACCGAGGTCTTTAGCGATGTATTTTTATTTTTATAAATTATTTTATACATTAATGTTAATGGAAAATTAATGCATTAATTTTATTATTTATTATTTAATGCTAATGGAAAATTAATGCATTAAATTCAAAAATATTTAATGTTAATGTAAAATTAAAGCATTAATTTCACAAATATTTAATGTTAATGTAAAATTAATGCATTAAATTTAAAAATATTTAATGTTAATGAAAATTTAATGCATTAAATGTACCCATGTTAATGTTAATGCAATAAACTTGCATTAACATTAATTTTTTTTAATGTAGAAAAATTTGTTAATGCATTAACACATTTAATGCATTTATCCCAGGTCTGTTAGTCACACAACCATATCACAAGGATTTGTTGCCTCGGCAACAGCACCTACATACATATATGGTAGTACGAAATACGCAGCCAATAGATCAGGATCCCTTTGTATGTCGAGATAATGTGACAAAGGATGTAGGAATTTCCAAAGTGAACTGATTGGAGAGCCTCAACCATTAATCGGGTAGGATGTAACAATATGCATCCTGTTGAGATGGCAACAGCACCGAGAACTTTCCATTAGTAAAAGGTATACTAAATCAGTACTAGTCTCCCAGTACAGCATGGGAGTCTTTCCCGAGCTATCACCAACTTCCATCAAATCATATAGAACGATCTATGAAGTCTTTCCCGATCTCTCACCAACTTCCCTCAGTTTCATTCTCAGATCATAAAGAACGATCATAGGAATGACAGGCAACTACCGAATATCAACCTGAAAGTTTCCTAACCTATACTGGCTCATACTACGCGAAGACAAAGAGATATTCAACGGGTTCAGGAATCCAGCATAAGTTGTTTTATCATATCACCCAGTGACATCTGCTGAGATGGCAACAGCACCGGAGGGAGAATATACGGTATTTGGATATATATATCAGTACTTAAATCAACATTCTCTCCCCGCGATTTTGGGTATTAAACAGTCACTACATGGATCCCGATGGAACTTCAATCAATTGACCAACCAGGACAAAGTCCAGGCCACCCGTAGTACTAGATTATCTAGCGCTCTGGTTTGACCCCATGTCAAATCAATCCAAGGAAAGCCATAGGATACATTTGATCATCACCAGTTTATATTCCCGGAAGTCTAGAGGTACCAATACCTCTATACCAAGATGGGATATATCATCAAGGAAACATGACCCGGAGGGGCTATTGGAGAGCAAATCGGTCGGTTACAAAATGTTGTCTAGGATAATTCAAAACTAGCTATAAACTGCCGCAGTTTTGATATTAAAAATTCGGGTAGCGCTAAATATCTATATGCGATGGATATTTATGTATGGCAGGTCATTGAACTAAATATTGTAATAAAAACGTATTTTTTTTAATTCGAAATTGTCGAATTTCGTGACAAAAACACATTTTTTACCGGATGTTTTGGTTAACTTTGAAGCACACCAATCTTATCTGTTCCAACGGGTGATCTAAGATGATGTATTGAAGGCATTCAGGAAGAACTAAAATGCAGTTCAAATGTCTTAAAAGAAGTTATTTATGCATCGAATGGCAATGAAAAATGTATCCATTAGGATAACCCAAAGGCATCCTGTGTGAAACAACGCCAATTATCCAAAACCGAATATCTATGGCGCGACGGTAGAAATCTATTTTAAATCCGAGCCAACGTTTACAGGGGACCAGCACGGAATTAAAAAGAAGGTCGTAGAAACGATGGCCGACATGTATAAACTATACTTTAGTGAATCGTTCTCACTTTGGCATAGGCAGGCATGTACTGGAACTCCACCCATATATTGTAAATGTGTCAGATGAATGTTATAGTCCTCGTACTATCGATAAAGTTCTCTTCATTGTCCGGTTATATTTATACAGGGTTTACTCAGCTCATATCTGGCCGAACGCAGTAGGATTATATAGGTAAGGAAACGATGTCTTTAGCTCTATGTGCTGTTGCCGAAACGACAGTTTCTACACTTAAACAAAGTGCTTGCACATGGGCCATTGCCACTCGTACAATAATTGCCACTTGGCGAGACATCTCGAGCTTGTATCAAAGTTATTCTATTGGTACTAGGGTGATCGATTATTCGACATTTTCCAAAAAGCGGTTTTCGAATAGTTCGAATAGTTGACATTTAAAAAAAACCGGTTGATATTTTTCAAATTCAGAAAAAACCGGTTAACCGGTTTTTCATTATAATTAAAAAAAAATATATTTTAATTTGAAAAACTTAATGTCTATGTTTAAATTTGATTAATAAAACATGGCCCGAAATGATTTTTAACAGTTTAAAAGATTATAACTTTAGATCTAGTCGTCTGATTTACATTATTTCTTTAATATAAAAAAAATTAGGAAAAAAGTGGGACACTTCTGTTAAACATAAGGTACTATGTAATCCTGGCTTATTTTAAAAGCCCTGTTTAGAAAATTTGCATAGGCATTCCAACTCTTCCATAAAATTTCAGCCGTAAATTAATTATTGTAATTGGAATATAATCTTAAGATTGCTAAATTTTATCAAACAGTTATCAATTTTACAAATACATTTTTTTAATTAATTAGGAAAATCAAAAAAGTTTAACCAAAAGAGCTGTAGAAAATGTACTCTAGTTCCTCGACTCGAATATTTTTAAAATTTAGACGGGCTGTATTATTATTTACTTAAAAATTTCATTTAAATAATCTTTGAATACAAAGCAAATAAAAGTATTCGAAACCGGGTTTTAAAAAGTGAAAAAACCGGGTTATTCGATATTCGAAAAATCAACATTAAGAAAAAACCGACACTGGTAAAGCAGAAAAAACCGGTTTTAAAACCGGTTGAAAAATCGAGTCGATCACCCTAATTGGTACATTATGTTTATATTAGAAATAATATTTTCTTAAAATTGCGTTTTTGTTATATTTCTTCTTTGTTCGAATACATATTGACGTGTCAATAACTGACATTACAGGTGACTTATGCATAAAACTGATAATATTAAAATTAAAGTGAATATTTGATAAGCAATAATTGCTATTTATACCATTGGGTCATTCCACACAGAATATATTTTCAACAAATATTTTTATTATTATTTCCTTTTGTTTTCTGATAAGAAATTAACAAAAATTCGTTAAAATTAGGAAAAGATTTTCTTTATGAATCCATTAAAATTATTCTGATTTTAATGGTTCTGAGAGACTTGCATTCCACATTTAAAAATTTTATATTTAGAATGTTCAAATTAATGTAACAATCGAGCTGATAGTTTTGTCAAACATCTAACTTAATGTCGAAGTTATTATGCTTAAGTGGATATCTAATGACTATGAACCTTATACTGCTATAGTTGTTCCTATGTGGAAAGCATGGGGAAATTTTTCCGCCATTCCATTTAGGTTAGGTTAGGTTTCACAGGTAGCCGATTTCGGCTTTACTTGGGTCCATGTTGATCCCTTTGTAAAAATACCTGTAAGAAAAAAGAGAAGGAGAGATAGGGAAGAGTAGAAGAACAGAGACAGTAGCAAAGAGAAGGAGAGGATGATAAATAAGAAAGCCAGGGCAGCTGCCGTGGACTAATAGTGTGAGTAATAGGATTCACACCCATTTTGGCAAATTAATGAACTCTAGAAGACGTTCTAATTGAATATTTGACAATTCGGATAGATCATTAAAATAGGTCGATCCAAGCGTCCGAAAACGGGCCTCCGCCAAAGCAGGACAATCGCAGAGAAGATGAGTAATAGTCTCTTCTTCATCCTCGTTTTGACAACTCCTACACTAATCGTTGAACGGGAGACCAATGCGTCTAGCATGGTTACCAAATTTACAGTGGCTAGTGATAATCGATATCAGCCTACTTAACTGCGGTCTTTGGAGACCAAGAAGATATTTACACCTGTGTGGATCCATTTGTGGCCACAGTACTCTACATATTGAGCACGTGTGTTCACGCGACCATTTGTCGTGAGCAATGCAGAGGCAGTTTTCAGTGATCTGCCTCTTTATTGCAAGTAGTGGTATACCGCAGAACTGATCTATATCCAGTCTGCTAAGCATAGTGCCAGCTCTTGCCAAGGTATCAGCAATACCATTGCCATACGAAATCCCATGTCCTTTTACCCAAATTAGGGTGATGTTCGAATGTCTCGCCATCTCATTGAGAGACGTCCGGGATTCATGGACAATTTTGAATGTGGAGAACACACCAGTTAGGGATTTAATAGCAGCTTGACTATCGGTATAAATTCTGATATTCCTGTTAGATATCCGATAGTACCTTAGCCAATTTACCGCCCTCCTTATCGCCGATATTTCAGCCTGAAGGATACTGCATTCATCATTTAGTCGGAAGGAGATTTTCGTTCCAAATTCCTCAATGAAAATGCCACCGCCAACTCCTTTCGTCGTCTTGGATCCGTCTGTATACACTCGGAAGCAATTATTTGGCGGAAGGAGAGATTCTTCAGACTCCGAAGAGATATAATAATGGAACTTTCTCACTAGAGACGGTACCGGAATACAATAATCAACAATGCACTGATTATTCGGTATAAGATCTATGATCCTAGCATGGCCTATGGAGCAATTTGCCAGTTACACTCAATTTGGCCGCAGTTGATATAGCCAATTTCCTGGCAAGGAGATCGACCGATAGCCAGTTGAGCATAGTGAACAACGCCTTCGAAGGAGTTGTTCTAAGAGCGCCTGTTATAAGAAGCACAGTAGATCTCATGACTTTTTCCAGTTGTTGTCTGAGTGAAGCCTTCTCAAGCCATTCCATTTTGACACCATAAAATTTCTTGTTATGATCTGAAAAGTTTCGTTATAATTGTTTAACACTGTTTCGACAAATGTCGCGTACGTATAGCGGCAAAAGTGCATTGCATTTAGCTAATATCGGCGTCAGCAAAATATTTTAATATTTTTTAATTGTTCTTTTCTTTTCGCATTAAACTGTGTGCACTAGGAATTTCAGCCGCTAAACAGCCCAGAGGAAAACATTTAATAAATTTTGTTTACGAAACCATAAAAAGTGCGGGTTGTAAAATCCTAAGGCAGACCCAATAACTTTTAACATTGTTTTATGATATTGTGTGCAAATAATTTATAAAAAATATATTTTCAATAATTATTATTATCACGAAATGTGTTCGCTTTTGTTTGGGTTTTTTTTTTGTAGAATTTAAGTTTGATTAAATAATTTCTGTTGACACAACAGATGTTGGCAAACGGCACCACGTCAAAACACCTTCATACAAATCAACCATACAGTTTGTTTAATTTCTTTTAATATATATATTTTTTTTTTATATTATCTCGTGAGTTATTCTTTTCTTTATCTGTTATGATGTTTATGCAATTAGAATTTTAGTTTTTGCTGTTTTTTAGTGTACTTTTTTAGGGAAGATAATGGCATTCATTCTTAACCATACATATATTTTTTAATTAGTTTAGTAGAGATATTATTTTTAATTAAGATATTTTTATAGTTGATATTGTTTCTAATAAGATTCCGTTAAAAAACGAATCATATTCGACCCACTACAAAGTACAAATTTGTAGCTTTCAATGTCTTATGTCGAATGAAATGAAATCAATCTTGTGAACATCATTCCTTGAAACACCTGCTTTGGTACATGGTTCTGCCGGTCCATGTACAAGCAATTTGCTTATCTAATCTCTGACCATTGCTACTCTGAGATTCAAAAACATCACTACCATTTATATACAAGCACGCAAGTGGAATGGTCTAATTCGGCAACCACACTTAGATACGTAATCGGTAGACCGAAATATGAAACCATCAAATAAGTCAAAGACATATTCTTACTCACAAATAATACACTGTGATAAATCTGGTATGAACCGAGAGAACCCTTAAATATACCCGGACAATGAAGGAAAATGCAATGGTATCATCTCACATTCAACACCATTGAATACAGCATACTTCTCATTCATTCGAGAAAAACATCGCCCACTTTCTAGATGGATAAGGTCCGCATAACCCTACATCAATTCCCTTAAAATATACATACATTTGATAGCAACTCATTTCCAAAGCTTAATTCCGCAGTTACTCCTCTGTGTGATATCTGTTGTCTCGGCAACAGCAGCGACCTTATCCCGAATTATAGACTTTACTGTGCAACAGTTTTTTGGGAAAAAAAGAACGATTATTAATTCTTCTCTCTTATCATGATATGACAGAATGATATAATTCATCGATAGAAGTAGTATATGTATGTTTGTTTGATGTCTATAGATGCCTAAACGGTTATACCGAAGGATATCTGGAAGATAAAATAGGCTACTTCTTATTTAAAAATTCCAAGTGGGCGAAGTGCCACAGCCACTTACTAAATAACCATTAGGTCGTATATCTCGGAAACTGGCACAACTAGAGTCCTCACATTTTGCAGGAACTAATTTGACACCTATGGGGCGAACTAGCAATAGTGGGTGTGACACATCCCACTCCTATATTGCTAGCCAATACCAAAGGACGTAAATTTAGAAAATTATAACAGCTACAGTTCCCATATTGTGTACGATAATCTATAGTGTCCATATGAAAATTTTGTGCAATAATGGGCGGATAAGAAATGTTGGGTGTGTATCACCCCCATATAAAGTTAGTAATAAAATTCGTATATCTGGCAGACTATAAAATTTTTTAGTGTACTTTTTTAGGGAAGATAATGGCATTCATTTTTAACCATGCATATATTTTTATACCCTCAACCACCATCAGTGGTGATAGAGGGTATATATATGTTTGTCGTTCCGTGTGTAACACCAAGAAATATTCATCTAAGACCCAACAAAGTATATATATTCTGGGTCCTTATCAAATTCTGAGTCGATTTAGCTATGTCCGTCTGTCTGTCTGTCTGTGTAAAACACGCTCTCGTTAAAACTAAGCAAAGGAAATAAACCAAATTCACCCAAAATATTTATTATTATCCTAAGCAGTTTGGTATTGAAAATCAGCAAAATCGGTTCACAACGTAAAAAGTTATGAGTAAAAATTTCAGACTACCTCGAAAAAAATTACGTTTTTTTCATAATTCTTTTGAAGTTTTCTCAGAAACTACCAAAGATATTTCGATGAATTTTGTCATACATTATTTTTTCGGAGTAGTGATCAATTATGTTCAAAATCTTTACAATCGATCCAATATTTCCCATAGCCCCCATACAAAGGTATATATTCCCGGAAATTAGTTTATCGTTAATAACTCCCTTAAATATATCGGTATCAACACGAAATTTTGTACATGTAAATACAATATGAACAGAAATCATACTGTCGACGTAGATCTCAGTCGGTCCACAATTGGTCTTAGCTTCCATATAAGGTCCTATTCCGAAAATCACCTAAACGCACATATTTCATTGATGAATAAAGCTATTGTGATAAAATTCGAGTTGGATATGTTTTGTGTACATACAAATCATTCTACCAAATTTTTTCCGGATCGGTCCATTATTGGTCATAGCTCCCATATAAAGCCCACTTCCGAAAATCAATTAAAAGCTCATATTTCATTGTCAACTAAAGCTATTTTGATGAAATTCGACACAAATATGTTTAGTCGAAATACAAATCATTCTACAAAATTTTTTACGGATCGGTCCATAATTTTTCATAGATCCCATATAAAGCCCACTTCCGAAAATCACTTAAAAGGACATATTTCAATGCCAAGTAAAGCTATATTGACAAAATTCGACACAATATGACACAAATAAACATGAATAACTCTACGAAATTTTTTCCGGATAGGCCTATAATTGGTCATAGCTCCCATATAAGGTCCACTTCCGAAAATCACTTAAACGCATATATTTCATTGAATTCTAAAGCTATTGGGATAATATTCGACTTGAATATGTTTTGTGTACGTACAAATCATTTTATAAATTTTTTACCTGTCGGTCCATTATTGGTCATAACTCCCATATAAGGTCCACTTACGAAAATCACTTAAAAGCACATATTTCATTATCAAATAAAGCTATCTTGATAAAATTCGACACAAACATGTTTTGTCCAAATATGAATCACTCTGCGAAATGTTTCCCGAATAGGCCCATAATTGGTTATAGTTCCCATATAAGGTCCACTTCCGAAAAGCACTTAAACACATATATTTCATTGAATTCTAAAGCTATAGGAGTAAAATTCGACTTGAATAAGTTTTGTGTACATATGAATCATTCTACCACTTTTTTCTCGGATCGGTCCATTATTGGTCATAGCTTCTATATAAGGTCCACTTCTGAGAGTCACTTAAACACACATATTTCATTGTCAAATAAAGTTAATTTGAGAAAATTCGACACAAATATGTTTTGTCTTTACATAAATCACTCTACGAAATTTTTTGCGGATAGGCATATAAAACATTGTACTAAATTTTTTCTGGATCGGTCCATATTTGGTAATAGGTCCACTTAAAAAAATCCCTTAAACACACATATTTAATTATCAAATAAAGATATCTTGATAAAATATGATTTGTGCACATATGAATCACTTTGCGAAATTTTTCCGAATAGGCCCTTAATTGCTCATAGCTCCTATATAAAGTCCACTTCCTAAAGTCACCTTAACGCACATATGTCATTGATTAATAAAGCTATTAGAGTAAAATTAGACCTGATCTTTTTCTGTATTTAAATCATTATACGAAATTGTTTCCTGATCAGTCCATAATTGGTCACAACTCCCATATTCTGTGTATAGATATATCATTCTATTAAAATGTTTTTGAACTGGCGTATTAATACACATTTTTCTGGACCTAATCAAAATTAGTTCGACAAAAATTTTGGCAAGTTATCTAAAAATTAGATAGTTAGATGGGTTTCAATAAAAAATAGTTTGCTGGTGGAGGGTATTTAAGATTCGGCATAGCCGAATATAGCACTCTAACTTGTTATATTATCTCGTGAGTTATTCTTTTCTTTATCTGTTGCAATTAGAATTTTAGTTTTTGCTGTTTTTTAGTGTACTTTTTTAGGGAAGATAATGGCATTCATTCTTAACCATACATATATTTTTTAATTAGTTTAGTAGAGATATTATTTTTAATTAAGATATTTTTATAGTTGATATTGTTTCTTATAAGATTCCGTTAAAAAACGAATCATATTCGACCCACTACAAAGTACAAATTTGTAGCTTTGAATGTCATATGTCGAATGAAATGAAATCAATCTTGCGAACATCATCACTTGAAAGATCTATTTTTATACCCTACACCACTTTAGTGGGGAGGGTATATTGGATTTTTGCTGATGTTTGTAACATACAAAAATATCGGCTTAGAATCGTTTTCTGAGTCGATTAAGCTATTTCCGTCCGTCCGTCCGTCTGTCTGGCTGGCTGTCCATGTAAACCTTGTGCGCAAGGTACAGGTCGCAATTTTCAAGATAATTGGATGAAATTTGGCACGCACGTTTTAAAATCGGTCCCTTATTTCACCTAGCCCCCATAGAACAGAACCCCCCGAAAAGGGCTTCTGAGCTCATAATCGTGTTAAATATACAGATATATCGATAAAATACGGCACAACTAAGTTTTATAAAAGTCTTGATGACCCTGTCAAATTTCATGAAGATCGGGCCCCATTTGACCCTAGCTCCCATACAAAGTCCCCTTCAGAAAATTACTTGAATGTCCCAAATTAACTTATAAACACAGATATCGCGATGAAATTCAGCACAATAAAATATTATGTAAATATAAATATATTCACAAAATTTTATCGGGCTTGGTCCATATAGCCCCCCTATGAAGACTCTTAGTTAGTAAGTTAGTTAGTTAGTTAGTTAGTTAGTTAGTAGTTAGTTAGTTAGTTAGTTAGTTAGTTAGTTAGTTAGTTAGTTAGTTAGTTAGTTAGTTAGTTAGTTAGTTAGTTAGTTAGTTAGTTAGTTAGTTAGTTAGTTAGTTAGTTAGTTAGTTAGTTAGTTAGTTAGTTAGTTAGTTAGTAGTTAGTTAGTTAGTTAGTTAGTTAGTTAGTTAGTTAGTTAGTTAGTTAGTTAGTTAGTTAGTTAGTTAGTTAGTTAGTTAGTTAGTTAGTTAGTTAGTTAGTTAGTTAGTTAGTAGTTAGTTAGTTAGTTAGTTAGTTAGTTAGTTAGTAGTTAGTTAGTTAGTTAGTTAGTTAGTTAGTTAGTTAGTTAGTTAGTTAGTTAGTTAGTTAGTTAGTTAGTTAGTTAGTTAGTTAGTTAGTTAGTTAGTTAGTTAGTTAGTTAGTTAGTTAGTTAGTTAGTTAGTTAGTTAGTTAGTAGTTAGTTAGTTAGTTAGTTAGTTAGTTAGTAGTAGTTAGTAGTTAGTTAGTTAGTTAGTAGTAGTTAGTTAGTTAGTTAGTAGTTAGTTAGTAGTTAGTTAGTTAGTTAGTTAGTAGTTAGTTAGTTAGTACTTAGTTAGTTAGTTAGTTAGTTAGTTAGTTAGTAGTTAGTAGTTAGGTAGTTAGTTAGTTAGTTAGTTAGTTAGTTAGTTAGTTAGTTAGTTAGTAGTTAGTTAGTTAGTTAGTTAGTTAGGTTAGTTAGTTAGTTAGTTAGTTAGTTAGTTAGTTAGTTCGTTAGTTAGTTAGTTAGTTAGTTAGGTAGTTAGTTAGTTAGTTAGTTAGGTTAGTTAGTTAGTTAGTTAGTTAGTTAGTTAGTTAGTTCGTTAGTTAGTTAGTTAGTTAGTTAGTTAGTTAGTTAGTTAGTTAGTTAGTTAGTTAGTTAGTTAGTTAGTTAGTGTTAGTAGTAGGTATTAGTTAGTTAGTTAGTGTAGTTAGTTAGTTAGTAGTTAGTAGTTAGTTAGTTAGTTAGTTAGTTAGTAGTAGTAGTTAGTTAGTTAGTTAGAGTAGTAGTTAGTTAGTTAGTTAGTTAGTTAGTTAGTTAGTTAGTTAGTTAGTTAGTTAGTTAGTTAGTAGTTAGTTAGTTAGTTAGTTAGTTAGTTAGTTAGTTAGTAGTAGTTAGTTAGTTAGTTAGTAGTTAGTTAGTTAGTTAGTTAGTAGTTAGTTAGTATTAGTTAGTTAGTTAGTAGTTAGAGTTAGTTAGTTAGTTAGTTAGTTAGTTAGTTAGTTGTAGTTGTTAGTTAGTTAGTTAGTTAGGTAGTTAGTTAGTTAGTTAGTTAGTTAGTTAGTTAGTTAGTTAGTTAGTTAGTTAGTTAGTTAGTTAGTTAGTTAGTAGTTAGTAGTAGTTGACTTGATTCTACCCCTGGAAAAACCTGACAAATAGGATCCAATTGAGCAAACTTTATTGTCTCAATGAATATGTTTATTTTCTATATGGGAACTAAAACTATAAAAAACTGACCTATTCAAATACATATTTATCTAATGTAGTAAAATTAACGTAATTGTAATTAATGCTTATCACTAGAAAGCTTAAATAATTATGTAATGCTTTTTATAAACACATACAAATATGTATAACAATAGTGAACTTTCTGTAATTTTATACACATTATCATTGAAAATAGACTTAAGACTACATTTAACGACTGATAACAAACTAATGATAAGAGTGTTGTTACTTTTTTCTGTGAAACAAAAGTTAAACTATTTAAGTAGTTTTCCCTTTACAAGTGCACCGAATTTAAGTTACACTTTCATGAGTGCCAGCAGATATTATTGTTATCGATCATTTGCAAATGAAAGAGTCAACAAAGGCAAAGGAAATAGATTATTAACACGTTTGATATTTATCTATTTTTCACAATTTTTGCAATAATTGTATCTTGTTTGCAGTTTTTAATTGTTTTTCTGTTATAGTTTTTTATTTTGTTTCAAAACTATATTTATGTCAAGACAAATATTGATAATATTGAAGTGTTAAGAAAAAAAAAACACTTGAAATATAGTCTTGGAATTTAGTTTTATGTTCTTAGAAACAATGTTATAATATTGATAGAAATATGTCATCAATATGATTCACTCTATGTCTTACATTCGTATATAAAATGTCATTTGATGTTACGTATCAGTTGGATTCGGTACAGGTTCCCAGATTTCAGCAGTTCATAATAGAAATTGTGAATATGTTAACAAGTAGTAAAAGACTTTTAACACATCCCTCGTACTTTTAAAACTAATGTTGAAAATGTCAACAACGTTTTTTCTTTTGTACTTTTTGTGATAAACATTGAAAATATTTTTCTGCTGGTCCATTGACAACACCACATGCTTATTTATTTAGTATATAGTTTTTGCTTTTTTTTAATATTTTGGAATTCACTTTGTAATTTAATGGATCATTGCTACTTAAGAATACTTATAGTAGCAGTCATACACAACCCACCGGATGTGTTTAACAAAAGCGCAAGTTAAAAAACACAATAAAAATCACAATCGCAAACTCTGTGTGTGTGTGTGTACAGTGGAGCTGTGATAAACAATATGAAATTACAGTTGCGTGGACAATACAGTAATAGAAAAAACATGTGGAAATGAATCCACAGAAAACACTGGCAACACCACAAGAACTGATAACAATGCCCCCTAAGTCAGCTGTAGGGCAGACGACAGTCTGCTAGTTTACCAAACCCTAGAAAAGAACCATCAACTATAGCGCAGAAGTAATTTTAGAGTTCTTTTTAAAGTATTTTTTTTTTTTTTTTGAAAGAACCACACAAGTGTTTTTTGTTGCTCTTCTTACTTACAACTGTGTTGACATCAGCATTAATTTGAGAAAAATTTTAAGATTAAATTATAAAAAAATTTTTAATTTAAAGATGTTGGTTTACAACATATTTTTCTAAAAGACTGCAGCACAAGTGTTTTGTATCTTTAGTAAAGTATCTTCATCTGTTTGATTATAAAATCATTAAAAAATTGTCAATTAAAAGCAAACTAGTATGGAATCGAAAGTGTTGAAATAAAGAAGTGTTTAATTTGTGGAAAAAATTAAAATTGTTTTAATATCCTAATCATTTGAAATTGTTTTCATTTAAAATTCTATATAAAAAACATTTCAATTCAAAATTGTGATAAATTGAAATTTAATGATGTCAAAGTTTTTAAAGCTTAAATACGATTGCAATTAAATAAATTAAAATTGTTTTTGTACAAAAAAATTAAAAAAATTATAAACAGTGTCATAATTTTAATATGTATAATGTGATAGCGAAATTAAGAAATATAATTTTCCAGAGATTGGATTAAATTTGGTTAGAGGAGAGAAAAGTGTAAGTAAGATTTTCTAAAAAATATAATGATGAAAATTAATAACTGGATCTCTTGGACATAAATCTTACATTAATTACAAAGTCTGACAGTGTAATCTATTTTAGTTGGACTTTAGGGAAGCACTTACTAGCCAACTACCAACTAACCTAAAGCTGTTACAAGCATGTTACAATGTTGTCAGAAAAATGTTCCGAAAAGGTCTAACAACCGTGTGAACTTACAATTTGTTTTCCTTGCAACGTTGTCAGAGATATCATTGTCAGTTCATTGTAAAATAATAATTTTTTCACATATCAGACAATTGCGTGTGAGTGTGACTAGACTAGACTATAGACTAGACTATAGACTAGACTATAGACTAGATAGACTAGACTATAGACTAGACTATAGACTAGACTATAGACTAGACTATAGACTAGACTATAGACTAGACTATAGACTAGACTATAGACTGATAGACTAGACTATAGACTAGACTATAGACTAGACTATAGACTAGACTATAGACTAGACTATAGACTAGACTATAGACTAGACTATAGACTAGACTATAGACTAGACTATAGACTAGACTATAGACTAGACTATAGACTAGACTATAGACTAGACTATAGACTAGACTATAGACTAGACTATAGACTAGACTATAGACTAGACTATAGACTAGACTATAGACTAGACTATAGACTAGACTATAGACTAGACTATAGACTAGACTATAGACTAGACTATAGACTAGACTATAGACTAGACTATAGACTAGACTATAGACTAGACTATAGACTAGACTATAGACTAGACTATAGACTAGACTATAGACTAGACTATAGACTAGACTATAGACTAGACTATAGACTAGACTATAGACTAGACTATAGACTAGACTATAGACTAGACTATAGACTAGAGATAGACTAGACTATAGACTAGACTATAGACTAGACTATAGACTAGACTATAGACTAGACTATAGACTAGACTATAGACTAGACTATAGACTAGACTATAGACTAGACTATAGACTAGACTATAGACTAGACTATAGACTAGACTATAGACTAGACTATAGACTAGACTATAGACTAGACTATAGACTAGACTATAGACTAGACTATAGACTAGACTATAGACTAGACTATAGACTAGACTATAGACTAGACTATAGACTAGACTATAGACTAGACTATAGACTAGACTAGACTATAGACTAGACTAGACCATAGACTAGACTAGACTATAGACTAGACTATAGACTAGTCTATAGACTAGGCTATAGACTAGTCTATAGACTAGGCTATAGACTAGACTATAGACTAGACTATAGACTAGGCCATAGACTAGACTATAGACTAAATTATAGACTAGACTATAGACTAGACTATAGACTAGACTATAGACTAGACTATAGACTAGACTATAGACTAGACTATAGACTAGACTATAGACTAGACTATAGACTAGACTATAGACTAGACTATAGACTAGACTATAGACTATACTATAGACTATACTATAGACTATACTATAGACTATACTATAAACTAGACCATAGACTAGATTATAGACTAGACTATAGATTAGACTATAGACTAGACTATAGACTAGACTATAGACTAGACTATAGACTAGACTATAGACTAGACTATAGACTAGACTATAGACTAGACTATAGACTAGACTATAGACTAGACTATAGACTAGACTATAGACTAGACTATAGACTAGACTATAGACTAGACTATAGACTAGACTATAGACTAGACTATAGACTAGACTATAGACTAGACTATAGACTAGACTATAGACTAGACTATAGACTAGACTATAGACTAGACTATAGACTAGATAGACTAGACTATAGACTAGACTAGACTATAGACTAGACTAGACTAGACTATAGACTATAGACTAGACTATAGACTAGACTATAGACTAGACTATAGATGACTATACTAGACTAGACTATAGACTAGACTATAGACTAGACTAGACTATAGACTAGACTATAGACTAGACTATAGACTAGACTATGGACTAGACTATAGACTAGACTATAGACTAGACTATAGACTATACTATAGACTAGACTATAGACTAGACTATAGACTAGACTATTGACTAGACTATAGACTAGACTATAGACTAGACTATAGACTAGACTATAGACTAGACTATAGACTAGACTATAGACTAGACTATAGACTAGACTATAGACTAGACTATAGACTAGACTATAGGCTAGACTATAGACTAGACTATAGACTAGACTATAGACTAGACTATAGACTAGACTAGACTATAGACTAGACTAGACTATAGACTAGACTATAGACTAGACTATAGACTAGACTATAGACTAGACTATAGACTAGACTATAGACTAGACTATAGACTAGACTATAGACTAGACTAGACTAGACTATAGACTAGACTATAGACTAGACTATAGACTAGACTATAGACTAGACTATAGACTAGACTATAGACTAGACTATAGACTAGACTATACTAGACTAGACTAGACTATAGACTAGACTATAGACTAGACTATAGACTAGACTATAGACTAGACTATAGACTAGACTATAGACTAGACTATAGACTAGACTATAGACTAGACTATAGACTAGACTATAGACTAGACTATAGACTAGACTATAGACTAGACTATAGACTAGACTATAGACTAGACTATAGACTAGACTATAGACTAGACTATAGCTAGACTATAGACTAGACTATAGACTAGACTATAGACTAGACTATAGACTAGACTATAGACTAGACTATAGACTAGACTATAGACTAGACTATAGACTAGACTATAGACTAGACATAGACTAGACTATAGACTAGACTATAGACTAGACTATAGACTAACTATAGACTAGACTATAGACTAGACTTAGTAGACTAGACTATAGACTAGACTATAGACTAGACTATAGACTAGACTATAGACTAGACTATAGACTAGACTATAGACTAGACTATAGACTAGGACTATAGACTAGACTATAGACTAGACTATAGACTATGACTATAGACTAGACTATAGACTAGACTATAGACTAGACTATAGACTAGACTATAGACTAGGACTATAGACTAGACTATAGACTAGACTATAGACTAGACTATAGACTAGACTATAGACTAGACTATAGACTAGACCTATAGACTAGACTATAGACTAGACTATAGACTAGACTATAGACTAGACTATAGACTAGACTATAGACTAGACTATAGACTAGACTATAGACTAGACTATAGACTAGACTATAGACTAGACTATAGACTAGACTATAGACTAGACTATAGACTAGACTATAGACTAGACTATAGACTAGACTATAGACTAGACTATAGACTAGACTATAGACTAGACTATAGACTAGACTATAGACTAGACTATAGACTAGACTATAGACTAGACTATAGACTAGACTATAGACTAGACTATAGACTAGACTATAGACTAGACTATAGACTAGACTATAGACTAGACTATAGACTAGACTATAGACTAGACTATAGACTAGACTATAGACTAGACTATAGACTAGACTATAGACTAGACTATAGACTAGACTATAGACTAGACTATAGACTAGACTATAGACTAGACTATAGACTAGACTATAGACTAGACTATAGACTAGACTATAGACTAGACTATAGACTAGACTATAGACTAGACTATAGACTAGACTATAGACTATATACTAGATGATAAACTAGACTATACTATAGACTAGTCTAAGACACATTTATACTAAATTTCATGTTGGAGAACGAATGCCATCCTTTCAAAAACGTATGCGGTAATTCGAACCCTGATCAACCAGAATATTTCGACTTTGTAACTAAGAAATATGGCAATAATTTGATTTAAATCCAAATTAATGGAAATAAGATTCGGCATAACCGAATATAGCACGCTTATTCGCTTTTATTTAATTGAGGTTTTGAGGGTGTTTTAACACGACATGTTCTACTAATTCATTGTAAAAAAACCTGGAGACATTAAACATCAGGAAAAATTGGCAAAATTTAAAAGATAAATAAAACTTGTCAGAAAGTATATAATTAAATTTTTTTAAAAACGATAAGAAAACACTGTAGACTGTTTTGGTAGACTGAAAGTGTTGCAACGCAACAACATGTTCTAACAATTCTTCGGAAAAAACGTGAACATATAAAAAAATCTGAAAAAAATTGGCAAATTGTGAAAGATAACACTTGTAAGAATATAATTAAATATTTTAAAAATTACGATAACCAAATACCGTAGACTGTATTGTAGTGTTGAATTGTTGTTTGTAATTGTTAAAAAAACATATAAAAAATGATAAAGATACTAATTTGCTCATGAAGACTTACTGTCATAAAATAGTCTGTAACTGCTTTTAAAATTTGAAGGTAAATAATACATATAATTTATAAGCAGAATTAGACTAATTTCAAAATTAGTTTCAAAATAGTTGTTTTTGTTTATGGCAATATTTAAAGAAAATACACAGTAGCCCTTATAACAAAAACTTAAACTTTTGTTTTAATGATAACAAATGATAGTAAATATTGCTTTATTAATTTCATAAAGACTAGAACTAAGAATTCTACGCTAACAGATGTGTAAACAACATATTAGCCACGTTTTGAATGTAATTTATGAAAGTAATTATTAAAAGATATTGTCATATTGAAAAAAGTAAGAAAGTATAGTCGGACATGGTCGACCATATGATACCTTACACATGGTTATGGGTATGTTAAGAATGTGGATTCTTATAATGATTGGTTGGTTATCGTGGTAGTTCACTGCGCACGAAAAGTCAAGTATAGTCGTAGGAACTCCGTTTTGACAGGATCACTCCACTCGTCAGATGTAATATTGTATGGTATTAGATCCAGCCTGTAGCCGTGAAAAATCTAAAGATGTCATTAAGTTTAGACCCAGATATCTCGCCAAGATTGGATATAAAGTAACTGCCAAGGAAACTGTTTCTCTTAGCGGTTAGAGCAGGGCATTCACAGAGAAGATAGAAGATCGTTTATTCCTTTTCCCTGTCTTTGCAAAGTGTTCATTTAAGGGGAGCCCAAGCCGACTTTTACGTCTGTCTAGCAGCCAGTCTTCTGTTATTACTGCTACTAACCTCGACATATCCCGCCTAGTTAGGGTTATACGGTGTCTTGAGCGTTTCTTATTTTATGAAGGCTTCAAAAACTTGGCCCCTTTACATGTGCCTAGGTTGGTCCATATATTTTCAGAAGAAAGAATCTGATAATACTTCTTTTGATAAAACCTAACGGAGTTGCTACTGAAACGGCGTTAGAGACATCAAGAGCAGTTTCCTTTCTGGCAAGCTCATCTGCCTGTTTATTTCCATAATAGTCCCTATGCGCAGGGACTCAAACAAGGGTAATTTCAGACAGGCGATCCAGCCCTGACAGATCTTTCTTGCATTGTCTGATTTATAGGGAAGTGTTAGTCCAAAAGTTTAGTGAAAGAAGTGCCGCTTGACTATCGACCAAAGTTCCTATGTTGCCATGAATATTGAGATCATATAGTACATATAGATCATATAGTATAGTATATAGACTGAGAGATACTTGTCTCAGCTTCTTCACTGACATCAGAACCAATACCGCGGATCAATTTAGAACCATCTGTAACGATTCTGGAATTCGGACTTTGAAATCTCTTGCAAAGTCCATCGGATGGTTGGATCAAGATAGTAGGCTTAAAATCTAAGCAAGTCCATATGTTTTCTAGTTCTTAGAGCACCTGTTATTTCAACGCATGCTGATCTCTGAACATTGTATAGCTGATCTACAATAAAACAACTGTAAGGTTAATATTTCAGATCAAATTCCTAATGCAACAACAACAAATATTAATCGAATGTTTAATGAGTAATGGAATATGTGATTAACACGAGTCAATACGTCATAAAAATCAAATATTTGAGGTTGGTTTTCATTATTATTTTATTGTGAACACATTTATAAAATTGTTTAATAGATTTGTATTAAATTCGAAATAATAAAACGTTATCATTTATATACCCGGGTATATGTACATAAGTTCGTAATTTCCACAATTAAATTTTGCGACCCTTAATACATATGTAGATAGCAAATTAGGTCTGTCTGTACCTTTATTGAAACATATTTTCTGAAGATCCCCGATATCTTCGGGATCCAAAACTTGGATAAATCTATCAGAAGTTTGCTATTAAAATTCAGCAGATTCGATCCATTAAGGACATAAGTAAAATAAGTGCTGTATGAATATTGAATGGATGATATGGATGTATCAAAAGAAAGTTATTTCGGAGATTATTCATTTGATATATAGCACTTTTACTCATCTTCTATCTATATATATAAAAATGAATGTGTGTTTGTTTGTATGTTTATATGTTTGAACGTTATAGACTACTAAACGGCTGAACCGATTTTATTCAAATTTTCACAGCGTATTCCTGTATGTCTGGAATAGGTAATAGGCTACTTTTTATTTTGAAATTCCAAGTGGGCGAGGAGCCACGCTTATATTAAGAAAATATTAAATCCGTATACTTTAGATAATATAACAGTTAGAGTCCTCAAATTTTGTCGGAGCAACTTTAGTGTCAATATAATTATTTAGGACAAAAAGTCGGCGGACTATCAGTAGGGGTCATGGCACCTCCCATATAAATTAAATACAAAAATACGTTTATCTTGGAAACTATTACAGTTAGAATCTTAAAATTTTGCACGAAAAACTTTAACATCCATCTAAACATTTTGGGTAATAAATTGGCGGACTACCCATGAGGGGAGCGGCACCTCCCATATTAATTAAAGACAAAAATTCGTTTATCTGGAAAACTAATGGAACTAAATTCTTCTAATTTCGCACGAAGAACTTAAATATTCATCTGAACATTTTGGAGAAAAAAAAAGCGGACTTTCATCTGGGGGGTCTTGAAGCAACCACATGAATCAAATAGAAAAATTCGTATATCTGAGAAACTATTAGAGCTAAAATCTCTAATAGTCCGCATAACGGGCGGACTTTCAATGAGTGGCTTGGCACAACATATATGAATTAAATACAAAATTTCGTGCATCTTGGAAACTCTTATATTATTTAACTTTTTTATAGATAGATAGAAATTGGCGATAAATAGAAACTGGCGAACTTGCTTAACATCTTTCATATGTAACATATAATAAATCTGGAATTTATTTATACATATTCCTTTTAGGGTAGCAAAGCACACTGGGTATAGCTAGTTTAGAATAAATACAAATTGGGAAGTGTATGATAAATATGAATCATATTTTATTGTAAATATTTAATTCTTAGTAATACTTATAAAAAATAATAATTTCTCACTTGTTTTTAAATTGATAAACGTGCCTTTTTTCGATACAAACTAGAACTTCTTAGAGGGAGGGAAACAGTTTCAGAGCTTGCCATTATATTAGTTGCTTCAAATATAATTATAAATACATATGTATATGGGTCGATATTTAGTTCTAACAGTTAATGTAACGTGTTACTCAACTAAACTATGCAGTTTAATAAAAAAAATAAATATCACTACATTTTACAATACATACCTACATATAATTAATTATACTTTAAACGCACTTTATACATGATATGTTTTTATTCAAGTCAGTCAACTTAGGTTTTACGCTACCTATTAGGTTGCTCGCTATTCAAAAATAAATACTTCTAGAAGGAGTGTAATCGGCAACAATTTAACTTGTGATCTCCTGTGAAACTTCAGTAGTTTTGAATAGATTTCTAGGAAATATGTAGTTCTTTAGCACTGCTAAGACATTGGTTCTAAACTAGTTTAACAAATTCAAAACGAATAATATTAAGAAATTATTTTTTATCTTCCCGAAATATTCTTTAGAACGAATGGCAAATGTATAGCGCTTCACACAGATTCAGTTTCGACGTTATCAGTTTTAGATTCAATGCAAAACTAGATCATTATAAGGAACTATCGTCCAATGTTCAGAAACGCAGTTTGCTGGAATATTCCAATCGGCATTTCTTAGTGATGTAATATCTGGAATAACATTTCTCTGTGATTTTCCCAAGTTTTTAATTAGACCCTAGTTGATCCCTTCCCTTCATAGGAAGTATACGTTCGCTCTTTCATTGCCGATTATCACGAGTGCCGTAGTATCCTCAAGGTGCAGAGCTAATAACTGTATTCTTATTCTGTCATTTAGTTAGTTAGTTTGTTAGTTAATTAGTTAGTTAGTTAGTTAGTTAGTTAGTTAGTTAGTTAGTTAGTTAGTTAGTTAGTTAGTTAGTAGTAGTTAGTTAGTTAATTAGTTAGTTAGTTAGTTAGTTATAGTTAGTCAGTTAGTTAGTTAGTTAGTCAGTTAGTTAGTAGTTAGTTAGTTAGTTAGTTAGTAGTTAGTTAGTTAGTTAGTTAGTTAGTTAGTTAGTTAGTTAGTTAGTTAGTTAGTTAGTTGTTAGTTAGTTAGTTAGTTAGTTAGTTAGTTAGTTAGTTAGTTAGTTAGTTAGTTAGTTAGTTAGTTAGTTAGTTAGTTAGTAGTTAGTTAGTTAGTTAGTTAGTTAGTTAGTTAGTTAGTTAGTTAGTTAGTTAGTTAGTAGTTAGTTAGTTAGTTAGTTAGTTAGTTAGTTAGTTAGTTAGTTAGTAGTTAGTTAGTTAGTTAGTTAGTAGTAGTTAGTTAGTTAGTTAGTTAGTTAGTTAGTTAGTTAGTTAGTTAGTTAGTTAGTTAGTAGTTAGTTAGTTTAGTTAGTTAGTTAGTTAGTTAGTTAGTTAGTTAGTTAGTTAGTTAGTTAGTTAGTTAGTAGTTAGTTAGTTAGTTAGTTAGTAGTTAGTTAGTTAGTTAGTTAGTTAGTTAGTTAGTTAGTTAGTTAGTTAGTTAGTTAGTTAGTTAGTTAGTTAGTTAGTTAGTTAGTTAGTTAGTTAGTTAGTTAGTTAGTTAGTTAGTTAGTTAGTTAGTTAGTTAGTTAGTTAGTTAGTTAGTTAGTTAGTTAGTTAGTTAGTTAGTTAGTTAGTTAGTTAGTTAGTTAGTTAGTTAGTTAGTTAGTTAGTTAGTTAGTTAGTTAGTTAGTTAGTTAGTTAGTTAGTTAGTTAGTTAGTTAGTTAGTTAGTTAGTTAGTTAGTTAGTTAGTTAGTTAGTTAGTTAGTATTATTTAAATTAATTAAAATAATATCACCAGAACCGTATTAACCGTACCGTGTTAGCGTATAGCCGTCCAATATGCCCCATATACATCGATGTTTTGTTCTAGCCACTTTTTTATGAATTCCACTTTTTTATGATCAGTGGGCCGCAGGTGGGTTAATATCAGATTTCTAGCCTATGTTTCTCCAGCATAGCAGCCAACAGCGTTGTGCTTTAAAGAAGCTTAAGTTAGAATTGGTTCAATTTCGCTTTTATAGGGTCAGTTGGTCATAGTTTGTTTAAAATCATATTTCTAGCTTATGGTTCTTGCATATAGGCTTTATCAAATTTCACTCTTCATTCGGTTAACTGATTGAAACTAATTGAATACTGTATTCAGAATATCCTCGCCCCCAGCTTCGTAACAAACAGGTCTTAATCCTGCATCGATTAAAGTTATTAGGATTCTACGAAACGTTTACCCAGAATAATAAGATCCCCGAAATCTCCTTTCGCATCAAATCCAATAATTTTCATTTTGTACAAATTTTTTAAAAGTTTTGTGGTTAATAAATGGTTTAACAAATGTAAAGAGATGATTAAATTAAAAACTACATTTAAAAATAATAAACTATATACTAAGTACAAACCCCAATGTACATACATACAAATTTTATTGCAATTATTTTCCGTTTTATGTAGAAAAAAAAGTTTTGAGTTTTTTTTTCTTTAGTTGAGGTTTTTATCGACCGCTACTTTGTTTAGTAATGGTAGGCACAAAAAATTTAATTAAAAATGCAATACAAGTAGAAATAGTAAATTTTGCATATCCTGTTTACTGAAGAGACTATAAATCGTTTATATTTGGTTCTATAAAAAAAATCCAAAAACTATTTTTTCAAAGATCAGTAAACCAAACCTCTATTTGAACTATTAGTGTGGATCGTCGCCACAATTTTAAATCCATGAGCAGCCATCGCAATCGGTGGACAAGAAGATTAATCGGTATTTTACACAACCGATTTTAAATTTAAACTCTGATCTACATAACAACAGCTTTGATGCATTGATCGTTTTCTTTTGTGTTTAATTTAGTGATTTTTAAATTCGTCATTACTGCTCAAATTTCCATATATTCAAATGAAATCAGTTTTGTATTTTATTTTCGCTTTCAACCCCAACAAAATATGATGATTAAATTAAGCATGCAACGATCAACTGTGAGAACTTCCCCTGTGTCAACGCCCCCCAATATGTATAGAAATCAACTCGTACTTTATTTTATATATATTTTTTTGTAATATTTAGTACTAGAAAACCCCTCTTATGTTTTGAACACATTTTTTATTTCAAATTGAGATTAATCCGAACGACTGCTGCTGTACTTATACACATGTTTAGTTGTGGAATGTTTTAGTGCGTCTTAAATAAAAACAAATGTAGTTGTTTCATTAAAGTTGTTATTTTAACGGCATACTAAGTGGTTGGCGACAGATTAAAATAAATTTATTTATTTTATCATTTCATTTGTTTTATATTCGAATTGCATTTTATATGACGGTACCTTAATCTGCACAGCAATGCTCGTCATCAGATCTTATACACTTGACACCATATTATCAGTGCTTCAAATATTCGAATGTGTATGTGTGCGAGGGATGTACCAAATTGATTATTAACATTTTTATATACTTAGATGCAGCATTCAATAATTAGAGACTCTAGCTTAAGATATCAGAAGAAAGACATAACATTAAAGCGAAATTTGGCCACATTTGGGGTTACGGCCCAAGAAATATTTGTTTTGCTCTGCTGCAATTCCATGTGCATGTGTGTTTCCTATCTTGCACTTCCCTCCTTAAAGTGTCATTAATTATAATTGCCGACAATATTATTGATAACGACAGTATGCTTTTAAAATTGTTAACATTTTCTTTGTTAAAATAATTTTTTAAATTTTGTAACAACGAGGGTGGTTTTAGAAATGCATATATTAAGCATGCACAGATAGTTTAGTTCTTGTTCAGTTCTATTTCAGTTCTAGTTTAGTTCTAGTTCAGTTCTAGTTCAGTTCTACTAGTTCAGTTCTAGTTCAGTTCTAGTTCAGTTCTAGTTCAGTTCTAGTTCAGTTCTAGTTCAGTTCTAGTTCAGTTTCTAGTTCAGTTCTAGTTCAGTTCTAGTTCAGTTCTAGTTCAGTTCTAGTTCAGTTCTAGATCAGTTCTAGTTCAGTTCTAGTTCAGTTCTAGTTCAGTTCTAGTTCAGTTCTAGTTCAGTTCTAGTTCAGTTCTAGTTCAGTTCTAGTTCAGTTCTAGTTCAGTTCTAGTTCAAGTTCTAGTTCAGTTCTAGTTCAGTTCTAGTTCAGTTCTAGTTCAGTTCTAGTTCAGTTCTAGTTCAGTTCTAGTTCAATTCTAGTTCAGTTCTAGTTCAGTTCTAGTTCAGTTCTAGTTCAGTTCTAGTTCAGTTCTAGTTCAGTTCTAGTTCAGTTCTAGTTCAGTTCTAGTTCAGTTCTAGTTCAGTTCTAGTTCAGTTCTAGTTCAGTTCTAGTTCAGTTCTAGTTCAGTTCTAGTTCAGTTCTAGTTCAGTTCTAGTTCAGTTCTAGTTCAGTTCTAGTTCAGTTCTAGTTCAGTTCTAGTTCAGTTCTAGTTCAGTTCTAGTTCAGTTCTAGTTCAGTCTAGTTCAGTTCTAGTTCAGTTCTAGTTCAGTTCTAGTTCAGTTCTAGCTCAGTTCTAGTTCAGTTCTAGTTCAGTTCTAGTTCAGTTCTAGTTCAGTTCTAGTTCAGTTCTAGTTCAGTTCTAGTTCAGTTCTAGTTCAGTTCTAGTTCAGTTCTAGTTCAGTTCTAGTTCAGTTCTAGTTCAGTTCTAGTTCAGTTCTAGTTCAGTTCTAGTTCAGTTCTAGTTCAGTTCTAGTTCAGTTCTAGTTTAGTTCTAGTTCAGTTCTAGTTCAGTTCTAGTTCAGTTCTAGTTCAGTTCTAGTTCAGTTCTAGTTCAGTTCTAGTTCAGTTCTAGTTCAGTTCTAGTTCAGTTCTAGTTCAGTTCTAGTTCAGTTCTAGTTCAGTTCTAGTTCAGTTCTAGTTCAGTTCTAGTTCAGTTCTAGTTCAGTTCTAATTCTAGTTCAGTTCTAGTTCAGTTCTAATTCTAGTTCAGTTCTAGTTCAGTTCTAGTTCAGTTCTAGTTCAGTTCTAGTTCAATTCTAGTTCAGTTCTAGTTCTAGTTCAGTTCTAGTTCAGTTCTAGTTCAGTTCTAGTTTAGTTCTAGTTCAGTTCTAGTTCAGTTCTAGTTCAGTTCTAGTTCAGTTCTAGTTCAGTTCTAGTTCAGTTCTAGTTCAGTTCTAGTTCAGTTCTAGTTCAGTTCTAGTTCAGTTCTAGTTCAGTTCTAGTTCAGTTCTAGTTTAGTTCTAGTTCTTTCTGTTTTCTTCTGTACTGGTTCTGTTTTATTATTCGATGTCATCTGTTAAGAGAGAAATAAATTTTTATCTTTTGATAGTTTTTGCAATTAAGTAAACATGTACATTTTAATTTAATTACATTACATACAAAATATAAGTTCATTGCTAAGTTTACATGAAAAAGCTTTCTATGATTTGATCATTTATTTCAATTTTATCGCATACAAATTTTGAAAAATATTTTTCAAAGAAATGCATTTGTGAAAAAATTACATTTCTTTTGTGATCGACATTAATTTGTTAAAATAATTGGTAACGAAACTTAGTTCTTACGAGGAAACGGAGTGTTATATCTCAACCATTTAAAAACCGATGTTGTTAATGGTTATACCGGAAACTATAATAAAAATTGCATTTTAAGTCATTATTTTAACATGGTGAAATTGGAGGCAATTACTACTCTCGCTTACAAATAGGGAATTAAATAATTGTTTACTAAGATCGCTTGTTAATAAAGAGTTATTTAAGTATAGTTTTGTTAAAAAATGCCGACACAAAAATAATATTTTCCCTTTTGAGTGAAAAATAGAATTCTAATAAAGTAATTCCTTCAATATAAAATTATTTGTAAGTTAGTACTAAACTTATTCTAAGTAATGCAGACGGAAGGTTTGAATGTTGAAAAACAAGTTTTTCGGAAGTACAAGTCATAATATTTTGCTGTTAAGCATTGTTTATGCCAACAATTATTTGAATATACGCATTTATGTACATATTCAATAAAACTACTCATTCATCGTTTTAAGAAAAAAATTACTCAAGAGTAGCGTCGCATAATTCAAATTATACGTCATTTTTCTAATCACAAATAAAATTATAACAACTATGCAATAAAATGTATAACAAAACTAACACAACTAAATATTGAAGTGCAATTAATTAAATTATTATTTAGTTTTATTTAGCTGTTTGTAATCCATTCTACTTACAATCAGATCAGAACAAAGTCAAATGGGTTCAATTGTGTAGAAAGAATAAAAAACTGCAAAGATAATTTCATTAGAAAGGCAGTGTAGTAGTATTGGAAACACAAATGTAATCTATTTTATTAAATTTAGAATGTATAATAAAGTGTTAAAAAAAATTAATTGTTAAATAAATAGAAGAAAGAGCACAAATTAAACAGAGTCATTTTAATTTTGAATCAAATGCTTTAAGTTGTCCGACTTATATATCATCACTAAATTGGCGAAAACCTGAAATGAACTAGAACTGAACGAGACTGAACTAGAACAGAACTAGAACTGAACTAGAACTGAACTAGAACTGAACTAGAAAATGAACTAGAACGAACTAGAACTGAACTAAAACTTAACTAGACTGAACTAGAACTCACTAAACTGACCTAGAACTGAACTAGAACTGAACTAGAACTGAACTAGAACTGAACTAGAACTGAACTAGAACTGAACTAGAACTGAACTACTGAACTACTGAAACTAGAACTGAACTAGAACTGAACTAGAACTGAACTAGAACTGAACTAGAACTGAACTAAACTGAATAGAACTGAACTAGAACTGAACTAGAACTGAACTAGAACTGAACTAGAACTGAACTAGAACTGAACTAGAACTGAACTAGACTGAACTAGAACTGAACTAGACTGAACTAGAACTGAACTAGAATGAACTAGAACTGAACTAGAACTGAACTAGAACTGAACTAGAACTGAACTAGAACTGAACTAGAACTGAACTAGAACTGAACTAGAACTGAACTAGAACTGAACTAGAACTGAACTAGAACTGAACTAGAACTGAACTAGAACTGAACTAGAACTGAACTAGAACTGAACTAGAACTGAACTAGAACTGAACTAGACTGAACTAGAACTGAACTACTGAACTAGAACTGAACTAGAACTGAACTAGAACTGAACTAGAACTGAACTAGAACTGAACTAGAACTGAACTAGAACTGAACTAGAATGAAACTAGAACTGAACTAGAACTGAACTAGAACTGAACTAGAACTGAACTAGAACTGAACTAGAACTGAACTAGAACTGAACTAGAACTGAACTAGAACTGAACTAGAACTGAACTAGAACTGAACTAGAACTGAACTAGAACTGAACTAGAACTGAACTAGAACTGAACTAGAACTGAACTAGAACTGAACTAGAACTGAACTAGAACTGAACTAGAACTGAACTAGAACTGAACTAGAACTGAACTAGAACTGAACTAGAACTGAACTAGAACTGAACTAGAACTGAACTAGAACTGAACTAGAACTGAACTAGAACTGAACTAGAACTGAACTAGAACTGAACTAGAACTGAACTAGAACTGAACTAGAACTGAACTAGAACTGAACTAGAACTGAACTAGAACTGAACTAGAACTGAACTAGAACTGAACTAGAACTGAACTAGAACTGAACTAGAACTGAACTAGAACTGAACTAGAACTGAACTAGAACTGAACTAGAACTGAACTAGAACTGAACTAGAACTGAACTAGAACTGAACTAGAACTGAACTAGAACTGAACTAGAACTGAACTAGAACTGAACTAGAACTGAACTAGAACTGAACTAGAACTGAGCTAGAACTAGAACTGAACTAGAACTGAACTAGAACTGAACTAGAACTGAACTAGAACTGAACTAGAATTGAACTAGAACTGAAATAGAACTGAAATAAAACTGAACTGGAACTGAACTAGAACTGAACTAGAACTGAAATAGATCTGAAATAGAACTGAACTAGAACTGAACTAGAAGAGAACTAGAACTGAAGTAGAACTAGAACTGGAACTAGAACTGTACTAGAACTGAATTAGAACTGAGCTTTTGTTTTATACATCCCTGGATATCATATACAATAGCTTAGCCTAAAAATAGGCAATGCATTTGTGCAAACAATAACTACAGTGTAAAAATTGCGTGTAAAACCGTGTATAATTGTGTTAAATGAATTTGTGTTAATTATCAATACTTGAAAGTTATGACAAATTGTGATTTATAACAATTAATGTAGTTTATTGTTTGTGCAGTTAAATAAATTTTAATTAATTTGTCTTCAAATATAAAGCACAACAAATATTATGTTGGAATATCTATTACAATTTTAAATATGAACAAATTTAATACAGATTCATATCTGTTGTTTCTGTTTTATTTCATAATTTAGCTGCAGCAGCTGCGTTTTAATTATGTCAAATTATTTAATTTACATCTGAAAAACATATATCCATATACATATATATTTTATGTTACTAGTTGTGTAAAAATATCTGATATGTATCGTGTTGTTTGGCGCGCTTCAAAATTGTATTGTTATTAAAATTAAATGTTGAGTTTTATACACTGCAAATACAATTAAATTCATAAATTAACTCGTAAAAAGTTACACATTTGTTTAGAATATTAAATTAAAATAGAGAAAAAAAATATAAAATTTGTCATTAAATAACAGATTGAATTATAATTATGAACATTTAACATGCGAGAATTATAAAATTTGAGTGAAAATTTGTGTCATGTTTTTAAACATATCACATGAAATACTTTCCACCTTAATGCATTTTCTTACTCGTTCTACCCGTGTATATTTATTAGAATTTCATCTGTTTAAATATTTTCTACTTCTTTTATTTCAACCTGAGATCGTTGTTTTAGTTTTTTTTAACATATTAATATAGACATGATCTATTTAATTTACTTAAACAAGCAATAGTAGTTAAATATTTAAACAGTTTTATTTTATATAAAACATTTTGTTTTTATTGATCGCATTTGATACGAAAATATTTTTATGCACAATTCAGTTGATCGTTAGACAAGAATTTTAAAAGACTTATCGCAGGTTCATTATATTTTATACCAAAAAAAAAAAAAAAAAAAATAAAATTATTAATTAAATATTAAATTAAACTATTAAAAAATAAATAAATTAATAAATAAATAAATAATAATAATAATAATAATAATAATAATAATAATAATAATAATAATAATAATAATAATAATAATAATAATAATAATAATAATAAAAATAATAATAATAATAATAATAATAATAATAATAATAATAATAATAATAATAATAATAATAATAATAATAATAATAATAATTCATGTGAACATTACAAATACTATTGTAGTTAGAATCTTCAAAATCGTTAAGTTTGTTTTTTTATTTATATTGCTTTTAGGGTAGCAAAGTACACTGGATATAGATAGTTTCCTATAAAACTATCGTTATTTGTGCGAACTTTTGAGCCATTATTGAGCGTTAAAGCCAATTTCTGAAGTGGACCTTATTAGACCGATCTTCATAAACTTTTGTAAATAAATTAGGTTTCGTAAAGAAATTGTTTATTTCGAATTTAAATCGTATTTGTAAGTAACTAATGATAGTTAAAGTACTTTTCTGTAGTGCTCCTTAAATGGGATAAGATCAGTTATCGATCCATCTACATCAAAGTCGGTAGAATGATTTCAGTTCTCATAAAACTTGTTTATGTCGAATTTTAATAGATCTGCTGATATTTTTATGCCAGTAATGAGCGTTAAAGTTACTTTCTGAAGTGGCCCTTATACGGGGGTCAAATTTCATCACTATACTTGTATTTTAAAACAGTTATGCCAGTTAAAGTTGTTTTTCAGGAGTCGACTTGTATAGGGGCTATCCGAAAATGTGAACCGATATTACCCATTATCAATACAAAACAAACCTTACCTGTAAGGAATATTTACATCTTTCCGTTCGGCCTCTATCGTGCTTTCAACAGACAGACGGACGGACAGAAATGTCTAGATCAATTCAATAAGGACCCAGAATATACATATATACTTTTGTGGGTCTATGACCAATATTTCGATGTGTTACAAACGGAATGACAAACGACTTACTCTTAAACCGTATGTTCATATTGATACTAAAGCTACTTTTCAATAGTTGAGATCTCCTACCTTTTGTAATTAACATGGATGTCAAAATTGTTCATGCAAAATTTGAGGATTCTAGATGTAATAGATTTTTAAATATATTTTGTACTTAATTCTGTTGCTAATCCCCCAATTTATTACATTAATATTCAAGTTGTTCTTGCTCTAACAGTTTCTCAGATATACGAATTTTTGTACTTCATATGGAAGGACACGCCCCCTACTGTTACTCCGCCAATTTATTATACAAATGTTCACATGGATGGATCTTGCAAAATTTGAGGTTTCTAGCTCTAACAGTTTCTCAGATATACGAATTTTTGTTCTTAATTCACATGACGATATCTGGCCCCCTGTTGCTAGTTCGCCCATTTTCATAATATTACTAAAGTGACTCTCATAAAATTTGAGGACTCTAAGTTATATATTTTTACAGAAATACTTATTCAATATTTTCTGTATATGGGAAGTACCACACACATTGTACTAAGTCTGCCCATTTTTCTCAGACTATAGACGTCTATAGACTTCAAACAACCAAACAAACCCACAAACAAATAAACACCATCCATTTTTATATATGTATATAGATATCCGTAATAGACATCAGATTCTGTTCCAGAAGCTAAAAATATATAAAAACAAGTTCGAGTGCTATATTCGGCTATGCCGAATCTTAAATACCCTCCACCTGTTAGCTTTTTGAAACCCATCTAAATAGTTTCAGAGTTTTAATAAATTGTGAATAAATTTTGCTTCCGTGATGGGGGTGCTTTGTGATTTGGTCTTTATTTATCAATGAAATATGTGATGTTTGGAAGTGGATCTTATATGGAAGCTATGATCAATTATAGACCGATCCGGAAAATATTTCTCAATGTGGTTTATATCTGCTTTAAACACATTCATAACGAAATTTACACAGATATCTTCAATCAGTTGTGAAATATATCCGTTTACGTGGTTATCATAAGTGGTCCATTATATGGTAGCTATGATCAATTAATGACCGATCCGGAAAAAATTTGATAGAGTCATATATGTATACACAAAACATATTTATGTTGAATATTATTTCAATATCTTTATTTTTTAAATAGTTATGTGTATTTAAGTGATTTTCGGAAGTGAACCTTATATGGGCGCTGTGAGCAAATATGGACCGATCCGGAAAAAATTTCACAGGGTGTTTTATATGTACATAATGAATTTTATACCGATATCCTTATTCAGTATTGAAATATGTGTGTTTATACGTTTTACGTGGTTATCGCCAATACGCCTTATATGGGAGCTATGCCCAATTATAGACTATCCGAAAATTATTTTTCAGAGTTATATGTGTATACACAAAACATATTTATGTCGAATATTATTCCAATATCTTTATTTCTTAATTAGTTATGTGTATTTAAGTGACCTTATATGGGAGCTATGGCTATTTATGGTCCGAAACAGATTTCTGTTCATATTATATACATGTATGCAAAATTTCGTGGTGATACCGATTTTTTGACAAAGTTATTAACCATAAACCTATTTTCGAGAATATGTACCTTTGTATGGGGGCTATGGGAAATTTTGGACCGATTGTTTTGAGTTTGAACATAATTGATCCCTGGGCAAAATAAATTACGTGTAATAGAATTCATTGAATATCTTTGGTAGTTTTTGAGAAAACTACTCGTGAATTAGGAAAAAAACCGTAATTTTTTTCAAGGTAGTCTGAAATTTTTACTCATAACTTTTTACGTTGTGAACCGATTTTCAGCTGATTTTCAATACCAAACTGCTCAGGCCAATAATGAATATTTTCGGAGAAAATGGTTGAATTGCTTTGCTTAGCTTTAACGGGTTTTACACAAATAGACGGACATAGCTAAATCGACACAGAATTTGATAAGGATCCGGATACTTTGTTGGGTCTCAGATGAATATTTCTGGGTGTTACACACGGAATGACAAACTTATCTATCACCACTGATTGTGCGTGGAGGGTATAATAAGTCGAATTTGGTTTGAAAAGTTTTTACAAACCTTAATTTCGTTGGCCTTTGTAATTTACCTAATTTTTATCAATTCTGTTCCACTGTTGGTGTTGAGTTTGAGGTATTAGATTAAAAAGTAAAGCATACCTTTAGGTGTTTTATAAATAACCGTTATACATTTGATTTACAAATTATTCTGAGCATTTTAATTAAGTTCCCACTAGAATTATAAGTATGAATGTCAGATAAACATCTAAATTGTTACCCATTTATTAAATAGCTCATTAATTATGATATCAGTAACCGATTTAATAATAACTAGAATTATTAATATTCTATAGATAACACCTGTCATATTTTGTATTTATTTTTAGTTTTAAAAATGTTTTAATAACAATTTTTTTATCAATGTTATAAACCATAAATTATTAATATAAACGTGTTCATTTATTTATATTTAATCATGTTGAATAATTTAAAAAGTACTTAAATTTCCCAATTTATTATTAACTATTAATTATAATGAAATCACGATTATTTCTTTTATTTTTAAATAAAGTTTTAAGTATTAAATAAAATTTAATGATTTGCTATTAAATCATAAATGAAAATTTGGAACCAATGTTTTCAAAACAAAAGTCTTAAAATTTATAAATTTTTAACCTAAAAAAACTTTCTTTTCTCTTACAGAAAATGTAAAACTTCAGGAAGTCACCAATTTAAAAATCCAAAATCAAATACCAAAGAATATTAATAATAAGTATAATATAAATGTGATATCGTCAATATTTGTTACAAAAATATTGACAATAAAAAAAATTATAAACCAACAATAAAAAATCTAAAAAAAGTAGACTTAAGAAGTAAGACTAATAAGTTGTAACTGGAACTAGCACTAGCCAAACTCAAACAGCAATCAATCAGCAACGCCTTCATCAGCAACCAGCATTAAAACTCCTGTAAAAGTGTTACACAGCAACAGCAGCCAAATGTCCTCAAACAGTTTATTAAATGGTAGATCTCTAATACATGAAGGCAATTATTAACATGTCCTTCTTAAAAGATAAATAATAACTTTGTTTTCCCTTGCACAGGTGCTCGTTCAAATCGTCGTTCACTGGTGTCTATGATATTGGGCCTAATAATAGGCTTCTGTTTAGCTGAGCTATTCGTTTTATCTACACCCGCTAAGCCGGAATGGCTGTTATATGAGGGTCATCGTCATGGTGATATTAATGATCCACATGCTAGTCATGATCTTATCGATGCCTCTGGGCCCGAATTGGATGTGGGTTTTCATCAACATGAACACGAAAACAGTTCGGTGGCCCAGAAATTGTACAGTGAGGTACGTGTTCTTTGCTGGATCATGACAAATCCTAAAAATCATAAAACCAAAGCACGTCATGTTAAGCGCACCTGGGGTAAACGCTGTAATAAGTTAGTGTTCATGAGCTCGGAAGAGGATAAAGATTTGGGCACTGTAGCTTTGCCGGTTTCCGAGGGCCGTAATAATTTGTGGGCCAAAACCAAAGAGGCCTATAAATATATTTACGAACATCATTTAAATGATGCCGATTGGTTTTATAAAGCTGATGATGATACTTATGCAATTGTAGAGAATTTACGTTATCTACTCTATCCCTATAATCCCGAAACTCCCATATATTTTGGTTGCAAATTTAAACCGTTTGTTAAGCAGGTGACTTATAATAATCTTAAATTATAATTAATATAAAATTACTTAACTGAATTTCTTTATTATTCCCAAAAGGGCTACATGTCCGGTGGTGCTGGCTATGTTTTAAGCAAAGAAGCTGTACGGCGTTTTGTGGAACAGGCCATACCCAATAAGAAATTATGTCGTGCTGACAATGATGGTGCCGAAGATGTGGAAATTGGCAAATGTTTGGAAAAGGTTAATGTAATCGCTGGCGATTCACGTGACCATCAAGCAAGAGGCAGATTTTTCCCTTTCGTTCCAGAACATCATTTAATACCTCATCATACGGATAAGAAATTTTGGTATTGGCAGTATATTTATTATAAAACAGATGAGGTAAGTTGAAGAGGGGAATTTGATCAAGCTAGATCAAGCCTACCAATGGCATAGGAAATGTTCCGGCATTTCTCCACATTCATCTGAAACCGTTAGTCCAATTTTTTATTGTTGAACTTGTCTTTATAATAACCTCAGACATTTTCGTTCTGTAAAGGGTTCTCGTCGTCGTCAGTTCCTTTATTTGAATGGAATTCTGTCGTTCATGTTTTTTTTAAAGTAATCGTTGCATCAAGCAGTTTGCCACTTAATAGGAAAACTTTTTTAAGCTTCTTTTATATCCTCAATTGGTCTGATGCGCATATGATTACAATTAGTCCTCTTGGTAGACCCCATAATAAGTAGTTTTATAGTCTTCACGAGCGTCTTGCATACTACTAACTAACTAACTAACTAACTAACTAACTAACTAACTAACTAACTAACTAACTAACTAACTCCTAACTAACTACTAACTAACTAACTAACTAAACTAACTAACTAACTAACTAACTAACAACTACTAACTAACTAACTAACTACTACTAACTAACTAACTAACTACTAACTAACTAACTAACTAACTAACTAACTAACTAACTACCTACTAACTACTAACTAACTAAAACAACTAACTAACTACTAACTTAACTAAACTAACTAACTAACTAACTAACTAACTAACTACTAACTAACTAACTAACTAACTAACTAACTAACTAACTAACTAACTACAACTACTAACTACTAACTAACTACTACTAACTAACACTAACTACTAACTAACTAACTAACTAACTAACTAACTAACTAACTACTAACTAACTAACTAACTAACTACTAACTAACTAACTAACACTAACTAACTACTAACTAACTACTACTAACTAACTAACTACCTAACTAACTAACTAACTAACTAACTAACTAACTAACTAACTAACTAACTAACTAACTAACTAACTACTAACTAACTAACTAACTAACTAACTAACTACTAACTAACTAACTAACTAACTAACTAACTAACTAACTAACTAACTAACTACTAACTACTAACTACTAACTCTAACTAACTAACTAACTACTAACTAACTAACTAACTAACTAACTACTAACTAACTAACTAACTAACTAACTAACTACTAACTAACTAACTAACTAACTACTAACTAACTACTACTAACTAACTAACTAACTAACTAACTACTAACTAACTACCTAACTACTAACTAACTAACTAACTAACTATTGCGTGGTCCACTTATTGTTGATTCTCTACCTTTTGTAATGGTCTACATCAATTTTGGCTGTCGAGTTTCCTGTGTCGTATTCTGCTTACCTAAGATTGTCTCTGTCTCTTCTATTAGGCGTCTACCTCTTCTTCCAGGTTGGTAGGTGCTTCTTGTTATATTGATATTCACCGAGATGTTCAGAGTGCAAACATTAGTATGGTGGCTACTTTATAATCATCAGGTGCCTAACATGTGGCCTGTCCCATGCTCACGCTCTCTAGTGTTAGTTTGAACGTGGTCCATCTTATTGTAGACTCAATTTTCGACCTTCTGTAATGGTTTATGACAATTTTCTCTGTCGTATTTCTGGCGTCGTATTCTGCGTAGCTAAGATTATCTCTGTCTCTTCTATTAGACGTCTGCCTATTCTACCACATTGGTAGGTGCTTCTTTTTAAATACCTTTTCGTTTGAGGTTTTTTTGAAAGCTATCCACCTAGATCTTCAGAGTGCAAGCTTTAGCCAACTTTATAATCATCAGGTGCCCCGCTAAAGTCGTTGTTGTAACAGTTTGACTGTGACCTATAGTACTTTTCTATGGAAAAAAACTATCGTTTAATACAGCTGTCGCTGGGTCGACAATTTTTGGCCGAGTATGACTTGGGTCGTTCCTAAGAGCGCCCCACCGAAGTCGCTGCTGATGCTCCCCATTAGTAGTTTGCCTTAGAAATGATTATGTGTTCCACTGTCTTATTATTGACCAAATCTTCTACTTTACCATACGATTCTATTGGAATTCGGCCTTCGAGTTACAGGCAGCGTATTCTGTATAGTTGAGATTTTAGGTGACTTCTCGTAACTAATTTGAAAGTAGATGACAGCTCTTGGCTCTTTTCAACGCCTATATTTTCTTTAGCAGAGCTTCTTTTGGAGTTGATTTGACCAATGTGCCTGCATTCACAATAGCTTGCTTGGTTTCCTATCCCTCACTCGTACAACTGTGCCAGGGTCCTTTGAGGAAGCTATAGCTTTTACTCACCTCTTCCACCATTAGCTCTACTTCATCCTAATTAGGATTAGGAATGATGGTGTTGTTATTATTATATAAGGTTCGCTACGGTAATGGGCATTATTTCCTTTCCATTGGTGAGAGTAGATGGATCGTCCATTAACTTCCCCTATCCATGAACTTTTCCCTGCCAAACTTGTTAATTGTTTTCTCAGTGTTTTTGTTGGGTATTGAAGATTGCAGGAGCGCTACAAAATCCGTTCATTTCAAGACCTATTATGCAGCTTTAATACTTGTCAGATCGAAGTAATTGAGGTTAATGCTTTTAAAGAATCTATGCTGGTGATGAGCTACTTTAAGATAGCGAGCAGCTGGGAGAGGGGAAAATTCTTAAGAGCCTTCGAGTTTCATCAAACTTGTTAGACGTTGGATTAGTTAGATGCAGCAAGTTCCTAAAAGAGTGAATTTGAGATACTGATATTCATATTACAGAAGTTCTATAATATCAATGTTGACTTTTGCGTTCTCAACCTGTTAATGTATATTTTAAGAAATTATCTTATTCAGTTTTTATCCTAAATAATATTCTTAACTTTTACTATCACTTCCAGGGTCTTGACTGCTGTTCAGATTATGCCATTTCATTTCACTATGTAACACCAAATCAAATGTATGTTTACGACTACTTAATCTATCATCTGCGACCCTATGGTCTAATTAATGCTCCCGAACCACTACCAGAAAAATTAAAAGTCGGTGAAACAGAAGCACCACCTGTAGAACCGGAGAATCAAGCCCAAACAGTGGAGTCATAAAATTAAATTAGTAATAATTTAGAAATTCATAAAATTACACAGATTTTACTATAAAATTTAATTATTATTTTAAGAATTTTTTGGTTTGTATAAAATTCAAGAGTAAACATGAATAATAGAGAGGACATAAAGATAGTGTGTCTTAAACTGGAGTTTCCCCTCTATATGTTTTCTCTATGCCATAAAAACTTGTATATAGGAAATATTTGTATTTAAATTATTGATAATTTTTGCCATAAATGTTTTATTATTTTATTATTGTTTTATTATTATTCTTTTTTTAAATTTGTTTAATTAATATTTTATTACTCGTATACATAATTTTTGTTTATGTAATTGTGCATATTAATTAAAAATTAAAGAAAAAAAAAAACTTAGTTAGCTTTAAAAAAAAAAGAGAAATTTCCTTTAAATAATTTTAATATTTAAATTAGATTATAAGTAATTTTTACATTTATAGCTGGTATTTTGTAAACTTGTTCATTTTATTTTATAAAAGCCATTACTGTAGGGTGTTTGTTCAAAGTTTGATTAAATTTTTCCGAAATTCTTAATATGGAATATTTAATAGTGAAGTCTATTAGAGCTGATGTATTGGCAATTAATATCTCATAAAATATATGCTTTAGTGACTTCTATTAGATATAGTCCAGTGTAAGAAAAACCCTTGTATATCATGGCGGATACATATAGTTATAATGTTCTATAAGAAATACTAGATTCAAGATGTTTCTGAAAATATTACTTAATTGTCCGCGCCTTAGAACATACGTGGGCTTAGATTACTTTGTGATATTGGGATCAAACCATATATCGTTTCTACATAGAATATCATGGTCAATGGAAACGTTAGACCTTATACTCGTAGAAATCCGTTGTTACACGGATGACTCTAAACGGGGGACAAACCCAGCCTGGGATTCTACATTGAAAACACAGAAGCAGAAATTTATTTCGATCTAACGAGTCATATTATTAGCGTCCGGGTAGAAGTACGTGCAAGAACGGAATATATAAGTTTGATTAGAATAAATATGGCGCCATTAGGGATTAACATATTTAACGATATCCAAAAGGCAATTAAAACGATATCAGGTGTTAATGATATATCTTAGACCGTATTGGGTTAAAATAGAGGTTTGAAGCTTTACATGTGGTAGAACGAAATAGCGAATATACTTGCTAAAAAGAGCAGGGAACTGGAACCGTACGAAGCCACGAGGACTGAATTAAAACATATGGGAGAAGTTTACCAAAATGAGCAGATCTATGATTAATATGATGGGAATAAAGGATTAAGAGGAATTTTGAAATCACTTTCTCTGCGTCAACAAGTAAGCCAAATGTTCTTGATCGCTCTACAAGTGAGCTCTTTCTTCCGTCTTTCTTTGGTAAGATTTTCTCTAAGATATTTCTCGAATTGTCTTCGTATTCTTTCACCGTTTAATGTCGACGTTTAAATGGAAAATGCCCTCTTTATATCGAACGATTTGTGCGCTTCAATCGTGGAATATTCGATCGCTTGGACATCGAAATTTGAAATAAAAAAGTTCCACAACTAACCCACAAAGTGAATACTTATTTCTCAATCATTCAGATTAAAGTGGTCCAGACGCTTTAGTTATTATCTGTGAAGTTCACAGAGTAAACCCTTGAAAGGTTAACCGATGAATGCCTCGTTCTATCTTTAATCGTAGGACGGTATTCTTCAATAATTCGGTTTAAAAGTGGTCATGACTCTTTAGTTATTGTCTGTGAACTCTTGAAAAGTTAAACGGTGAATGCCTTGTAAAATTATCGAAGTGGTATTCACTTTCTCTAGTGATCTAGAACTGAACCAAATATCCTATCTGCGTCTAATTTTAAAGCTTAGTTCTCCATATTCCGGTAGGGTAACTGTAAACATTGCTATATGTATTTCACCGTCAATTCTTTCTTGTGCCTCCAAAGAAAAGTGGTGAATTGTTTAGGTCGATTCAAAAGTCGCTTTCCTTTAATAACACAGACCAACAAAAATTGAAAAAGAAAAACACATACTTTTCCAAAAGTCTTAATTGCACTAAATCCAATTATGTCTTCCAGTCCATTACGTTTACAATATATCTCGAAGAAAGATGACAGAGGTTAAAATTTTATTTTAATGTCGGCAGATTGGACAGATTTTATAAATAAAGATGCTTCCAAGCTATTATAATGTCTCAAATAAGGTCATAGGTTTTCAAAAATTTTAGATCTGAAATCTCTAAGACTTGATATCATGAAGAGATTCTGAGACCAGATTCAGCGCAACTCAATTCTTCAGAAAAGCCGCTTAAATTCATTGGTTCTTTAACATTTTAGCCTTCAAGTTTCCTTATTATATAATCACTTAACAGTAATGGCTTACGCAGTCATTATAGCATAAAAACATTAAAGCCATTCTTTTTAATTTAAATTAGTTAAATAATTAAATTAAGTGTATGATTTTGTGTTTGAAATGTTTTAACTTTTGTACAAATATCTCTTACCTCCAATTAAACGATTACGACTATATACTCGTAAAATGCAAAGTAATATATGATAACATAACATTTTTTAATCAAAAATAATTTTAAGTAAATTGTTATAGTTTCTTTTTGCAAATACAAAATTTTTCATTATTTTTTTTTTTCCTAAGCACAAAAGATTTGAATTTTTTAATTTGTTACAAAAAAAAAAAATTAAAAAAGAATGAAATAATTATAAAGCTCTCGCTCGCATTTATTATAAACTAGTACTACTTACCATAACTTTTAATGTGAATAATATAAAATTAATAAAAATAAATGAAATTAATAATTCAAATTAAAATTTTGTTTGTTTTATTATAGTTTTCTAATTATCTGTTTTCAGAAAATGTTTAAAATTTAAATGTATGTAAGAAAATAGGTTCCTTTTAAAAATTTAACATTGCCAAGGTATCTCTCTGGTGGAACATTGAGGTACGAATTCACATGTGAAATTTCAAATTCAAATTGGACTAACCGTTACACTTTCTATTTCTATCTATACCACTGAACTAGAACTATACCAGAAATTAACTAGAACTGAAGTAGAACTGAACTAAACAGAACTAGAATTTAAACTAGAACTGAACTAGAACTTAACTTGAACCTAACTAGAACTGAACTAGAACTGAACTAGAACTGAACTAGTACTGAACTAGAACTAAACTAGAACTGAACTAGAACTGAACTAGAACTGAACTAGAACTGAACTAGAACTGAACAAGAACTGAACTAGAACTGAACTAGAACTGAACTAGAACTGAACTAGAACTGAACTAGAACTGAACTAGAACTGAACAAGAACTAAACTAGAACTGAACTAGAACTGAACTAGAACTGAACTAGAACTGAACTAGAACTGAACTAGAACTGAACTAGAACAGAACTAGAACTGAACTAGAACTGAACTAGAACTAAAACTGAACTAGAACTGAACTAGAACTGTACTAGAACTTAACTAGAACTGAACTAGTACTGAACTAGAACTGAATTAGAACTGAACTAGAACTGAACTAGAACTGAACTAGAACTGAACTTGAACTGAACTAGAACTGAACTAGAACTGAACTAGAACTGAACTAGAACTGAACTAGAACTGAACTAGAACTGAACTAGAACTGAACTAGAACTGAACTAGAACTGAACTAGAACTGAACTAGAACTGAACTTGAACTGAACCAGAACTGAACCAGAACTCAACTACAACTGAACTAGAACTGAACTAGAACTGAACTAGAACTGAACTAGAACTGAACTAGAACTGAACTAGAACTGAACTAGAACTGAACTAGAACTGAACTAGAACTGAACTAGAACTGAACTAGAACTGAACTAGAACTGAACTAGAACTGAACTAGAACTGAACTAGAACTGAACTAGAACTGAACTAGAACTGAACTAGAACTGAACTAGAACTGAACTAGAACTGAACTAGAACTGAACTAGAACTGAACTAGAACTGAAATAGAACTGAACTGGAACTGAACTAGAACTGAACTAGAACTGAACTAGAACTGAACTAGAACTGAACTAGAACTGAAATAGTACTGAACTAGAATTGAACTAAAACTGAATTAGAACTGAACTAGAACTAGAACTGAACTAGAACTGAACTAGAACTGAACTAGAACTGAACTAGAACTGAACTGAACTAGAACTGAACTGAACTAGAACTGAACTAGAACTGAACTAGAACTGAACTAGAACTAGAACTGAACTAGAACTGAACTAGAACTGAACTAGAACTGAACTAGAACTGAACTAGAACTGAACCTAGAACTGAACTAGAACTGAACTAGAACTGACTAGACTGAACTAGAACTGAACTAGAACTGACTAGAACTGAACTAGAAGACTGAACTAGAACTGAACTAGAACTGAACTAGAACTGAACTAGAACTGAACTAGAACTGAACTAAAGAACTGACTAGAACTGAACTAGAACTGAACTAGAACTGACTAGAACTGAACTAGAACTGAACTAGAACTGAACTAGAACTGAACTAGAACTGAACTAGAACTGAACTAGAACTGAACTAGAACTGAACTAGAACTGAACTAGAACTGAACTAGAACTGAACTGAACTAGAACTGAACTAGAACTGAACTAGAACTGACTAGAACTGAACTAGACTAACTAGAACTGAACTAGAACTGAACTAGAACTGAACTAGAAACTGAACTAGAACTGAACTAGAACTGAACTAGAACTGAACTAGAACTGAACTAGAACTGAACTAGAACTGAACTAGAACTGAACTAGAACTGAACTAGAACTGAACTAGAACTGAACTAGGAAACTGAACTAGAACTGAACTAGAACTGAACTAGAACTGAACTAGAACTGAACTAGAACTGACTAGAACTGAACTAGACTGAACTAGAACTGAAACTAGAACATGAACTAGAACTGAACTAGAACTGAACTAGAACTGAACTAGAACTGAACTAGAACTGAACCTAGAACTGAACTAGAACTGAACTAGAACTGAACTAGAACTGAACTAGACTGAACTGAACTGAACTAGAACTGAACTAGAACTGAACTAGAATTGAACTAGAACTGAACTAGAACTGAACTGAACTGAACTAGACTGAACTAGAACTGAACTAGAACTTAACTAGAACGGAACTAGAACTGAACTAGAACTGAACTAGAAACTGACTAGAACTGAACTAGAACTGAACTAGAACTGAACTGAACTAGAACAGACTAGAACTAGAACTAGAAGCTGAACTAGAACTGAACTATAACTGAACTAGAACTGAACTAGAACTTAACTAGAACTGAACTAGAACTGAACTAGAACTGAACTAGAACTGAACTAGAACTGAACTAGAACTGAACTAGAACTGAACTAGAACTCAACTGAACTAGAACAGAACTAGAACTGAACTAGAACTAAAACTGAATTAGAACTGAACTAGAACTGTACTAGAAATGAACTAGAACTTAACTAGAACTGAACTAGAACTGAACTAGAACTGAACTAGAACTGAACTAGAACTGAACTAGAACTGAACTAGAACTGAACTAGAACTGCACTAGAACTGAACTTGAACTGAACCAGAACTGAACCAGAACTCAACTAGAACTGAACTAGAACTGAACTAGAACTGAACTAGAACTGAACTAGAACTGAACTAGAACTGAACTAGAACTGAACTAGAACTGAACTAGAACTGAACTAGAACTGAACTAGAACTGAACCAGAACTGAACAAGAACTGAACAGAACTTGAACTGAACTTGAACTGAACTTGAACTGAACTAGAACTGAACTAGAACTGAACTAGAACTGAACTAGAACTGAACTAGAACTGAACTAGAACTGAACTAGAACTGAACTAGAACTGAACTAGAACTGAACTAGAACTGAACTAGAACTGAACCAGAACTGAACAAGAACTGAACAGAACTTGAACTGAACTTGAACTGAACTTGAACTGAACTAGAACTGAACTAGAACTGAACTAGAACTGAACTAGAACTGAACTAGAACTGAACTGGAACTGAACTAGAACTGAACTAGAACTGAACTAGAACTGAACTAGAACTGAACTAGAACTGAACTAGAACTGAACTAGAACTGAACTAGAATTGAACTAAAACTGAATTAGAACTGAACTAGAACTAGAACTGAACTAGAACTGAACTAGAACTGAACTAGAACTGAACTAGAACTGAACTAGAACTGAACTAGAACTGAACTAGAACTGAACTGGAACTGAACTAGAACTGAACTAGAACTGAACTAGAACTAGAACTGAACTAGAACTGAACTAGAACTGAACTAGAACTAAACTAGAACTGAACTAGAACTGAATTAGAACTGAACTAGAACTGAACTAGAACTGAACTAGAACTGAATTAGAACTGAACTAGAACTAAATTAGAACTGATCTAGATATTAACTAGAGCCGCTAGAAATAAACTAGAATTGAACTGAAACTTAATTTGAAAAATCTGATATGTATGTGAAAGCCCAATCTGTCGACATTATAGTAAAGGTTTAACTTCTATCATATCTTCATCCTTCTTCGGCAGATCCTTTATTGGGCGATATCTCCGTAAAGACAAAGAGATTTCTTTAACCATAAGTTTATGGAAAAATTATAACAAATTGAGATATATTTTTTTAAACATATAAACTAATAAAGTCGTATAAATAAAGCAATTTTTCCAAATGTTTATGCTTTCAATGACGGTCTCTTCTAAGTGCCGCTATATTTAAACTACCTATTAACTATGATCTAACATCACACATGTTGTGGGGAATCACCCAAAATAAATTCGTTTATAAATTAATCCCGATATCATTATTATTAATTCATGAGTCATTTACGATTAAGTGATTTTCAGAAGAGGGTTTAATATGGGAGCTATATTCAGTTATGGACCGATCCAGGTTTTAATGCGTACAACAATATCTATTGATCTGGAATTTCTAAGCGACAGTTCTGATCGGGATAAAATTATAAAATTATATCGTCACCTGAAACGCAAACGGCCCTATCTAACATTTTTAAAATTTTACAGAAGAAACAAACAACTATTTAAATTGAAAAGTTTGTTTCTATCAACGCGATTTATTTGTAGTAAATTAACAAATTGTTTAATAGTGAAACTTATCATTTGTTATGATAGTGGACAATGGCGTATATAAAAATGGATAAATTGGACTTCTTGCCTTTAAAGGGCCTTTTGTTTTTTTTGTCAATAAAATTGATAAATTTGGTTGGAGGATTCCAATTTTTGGTGTGGACATTTGTTTTGATGCAATACATTAGCATCAACAATAAAATCAATTTTGAATTTTTAGTTAGTTAGGGTCGTTTGCGTTTCAGGTGACGATATATACTTCTTACGTTTAAAATTTTATATTGGAGAAATTACACACATAATTAGAAATTTATATAGATAAAAAAAATTTTTAATTAATTTTATTTATAATGCATTGCAATGCATTGTAGTGTGTGTGTGTGATAAAATCATTGCAATGATTTTATCACAAAAACATTTCTTTACAATTATTTTTACTTAACTTTCAACTTTGAGTTATTAAAAAATATATAAAATTTATATTTGTCTTTTTATACTCACCATCAAAAAGAAAAAGATGGGAGTATATACTTTCATCATTCCGTTTGTAACACAATGAAATATTGTGGCACAAACGTTTAAATATTGTGGATCTTTATAAGATTCTATGATGATATCTAGCTATCTCATGAGAAAACTAAAATTTTGTTTTTTGTTTGATATAGAAAATGGGACTTTATATGATATATTTGAAAATAAAAAAATGTCAAATGTCTATAGCTCGGAAATTATAATAGATAAATAGCATACTCAGGAATGAAAATCTGTAATCGGATGGGATACTGCCGCCCCTGGAGTATTTGTGGGATCCTTTTTCAAAACTTTCCCCTTTAGCTAAGCTTAGGTTAAATGTTATACCGATCATACTAGCAGATTTATATCAAAAATAAAATGTCATTCTGGCCCATTATGTATCGTTATCATATGTTTTAGTGCTATATAAGATTCGGCGTAGTCGATTGTATTGTTGAAAACAAATTACATAAAATATCTAACAATTAAATCTGTTATTAGAATTTCCCACTATAAAAAACGTTTTTTTTTTTGTATGTGCAGATATCGAGGTTTCTAAACATTTTTTTCCGGTTGAGATAAGAATTTAACATGATTTTCATGTTTTCAATACTGAAAGTATTTCAAAAGTTTCTAATACCTTCATTTTGTAGTTAAAATTTAGATGGCAATAAAAGTGGTATAAATTTTATTTCTATTAAAAGAAAGGGAAAAAATTCAATTTAATTTTTGCATTTTTCGAGAAGTATTGAGACAATATTTGTAAGTATTTTAAATATGTTAGTTTTGGACATCCACCGCAACACACTGGGACAGAATTTAATAGACGTCTACAGCTATCTGCATAAAATTTGATTTGATGGCTTAGACCACGAGTATTCGAGTTTAAGTTTTTAATATGGACCCCAAACAAGTTTCAAAAATGTAACATGATTAAATGGGTGCAATTTTTTGGATTCCCATCCCATTTCAAAGCCTATAGTCTAGACTATAGACTAGACTATAGTCTAGACTATCGACTAGACTATAGACCAGACTATAGACTAGACTATAGACTAGATTATAGACTAGACCAGACTATAGACTAGACTATAGACTAGACTATAGACTAGACTATAGACTAGAATATAGACTAGACTATAGACTAGACCAGGGGTCGGCAAACTTTTGAGTCGGAAGAGCCAAAATTTACAGTTTACAAAAAATATGTTTTAAAAGAGCCACAAAATTGTTGTGTATTAAAACTTTACAAATACTTTATGAATTCACTTCAAAAACATAAAGTTGGTTTAATTATCTACAGGACATTCTGCAAGGAATCTTTCTTATAGATTTTTGACTACAAATACTTTTTGAATTTTTATGGGTCATTCGAATGCATTTTTTAAACACTCGTTATATAAAAATATAGAATTTTATTAGAGTAGGGCGACAGTGTTATCATTTAAAAGGCATTTGGAAACATATCAGGAAATGTAAAAATCACGAAAATTGATGACGCAGCTAATACAGTATAAAGTAATATATTAATTTGGCGGCAATCGAGATAAATATTTTACCAACCCCAATATTAGGTCCTTTTCAGAAACTTCGGAAAATAACTTTAACGTTCATAACTGATTTAATTAACGCACATGCTTAATAATACCAGCATAGTGGTGCAATTCGTCATAAACAAGTTTATAGGAACAAAAATATCTGTACCAAATTTAATAAGGATGGATTCAGAATTGACCCTACCCACCCATATAGTGTCCACTTTCGAAAACGACGAAAAATACAAGTATAGTGATGAAAATCAACACAAACAAGTAGGATCCAAAATTTCATTACCAAATTTTGTAAGGATGGGTCGGTCCATAATACGCTTTCTGGTACCTTATTTATAGCCAAAAATTGTATGTCAAAAATATATCAATCTTTTATAGATCACTGTAAAACGTTTCTAAAACGCGCAATATTTAAATATTGAAGTTTTTAAATAGAACAAGTTTTTAGTATTTACCCAGCAAAAACTCGGTAATGGGTTGTACTTCCATAACCACTTACTTTTCAATAACTACTACTTACCGTCTGCATTACTTAGAAGTACTCTAGTAATGACTTTCTTATAATCTGATATAGAAGTACTTTATTTTCGGCTTTGTCATTTTGTTTGCATATTTTATTTAATTGCGTTTTAAGAATTGTGTTTTACAAAAAATAAAACAAAATTAATTTTGATTGTGAAAACCATTATTTGATGCTCAATAAAAAAGCTAAGGAGTGGTACAGTGTGTAGAACATTTGACTAAAAAATCGAAGTACCTGGTTCGTATTCTAGCTGGATCTGTTTATTATTAAAAAACAAAACAACTTACTCAACAACTGTTTTGTAAGAGAAATTGCAAGTACTTCTTTAACTTCCTATTAGTAAGCGTGCGTAGAAGTACTTGCCTCCAATGACATCACCGTGTTTAAATAATGACTTAAAATGCTAATGAAGAAGTAGTGAAAAGAAATTTTATTAGCTTTTTAACTCATTACTTTTCAATGTAAGTTTTTCCTGGGTAACTGTGTTCAAACTCTTTACATTATTAAGTAATTATTTAATTACTATATTTTCAATTTCCAAAAAATATGTTTTAATTCGAAAAACACGAAAATTTCGGAATGTATGATTATGTTTTACATTTTATCTAATGGCACATCGTAAGAGCGCTCATGATACCCCATCGTTTATAGGGAACTTTTCAACTAAAAATTTAAATAATTAAAAATTTTCTTACAATGCTAACTTGTACATGGAACAAATTCATAGGAGAGATAGGTTTGTATAGCTTTAGAAAGTTTGGATCATAACGTGTTGTTTAAAGTTTCAGAAACGACTCTTAACTTTCATTTGTTAGTTGTCTCACATACGGAACGATTAAACAAAGTTGAAATGTCGTGTGTTTTGTAGAAACGTTTGCGAATTGTTTTGTCAGTTTTAACAAACACTGTTCGTTAATCTATTCAGAAAGATATATATTTTTTTATAAAATAAAAAAATTGCGTATGAAACTAAAGAGCCATAGCTCCACATCCAAAGAGCCGCATTTGGCTCGCGAGCCGTAGTTTGCCGACCCCTGGACTAGACTATAGACTAGACTATAGACCAGACTATATAGTAGACTATAGACTAGACTATAGACAGACTAGACTACTATAGACTAGACTATAGACTGACTATAGACTAGACTATAGACTAGACTATAGACTAGACTAGACTATAGACTAGACTATAGACTAGACTATAGACTAACTATAGACTAGACTATAGACTAGACTATAGACTAGACTATAGACTAGACTATAGACTAGACTATAGACTAGACTATAGACTAGACTATATACTAGACTATAGACTAGACTATAGACTAGACTATAGACTAGACTATAGACTAGACTATAGACTAGACTATAGACTAGACTATAGACTAGACTATAGACTAGACTATAGACTATAGACTAGACTATAGACTAGACTATAGACTAGACTATAGACTAGACTATAGACTAGACTATAGACTAGACTATAGACTAGACTATAGACTAGACTATAGACTAGACTATAGACTAGACTATAGACTAGACTATAGACTAGACTATAGACTAGACTATAGACTAGACTATAGACTAGACTATAGACTAGACTATAGACTAGACTATAGACTAGACTATAGACTAGACTAGACTATACTAGACTATAGACTAGACTATAGACGACTATAGACTAGACTATAGACTAGACTATAGACTAGACTATAGACTAGACTATAGACTAGACTATAGACTAGACTATAGACTAGACTATAGACTAGACTATAGACTAGACTATAGACTAGACTATAGACTAGACTATAGACTAGACTATAGACTAGACTATAGACTAGACTATAGACTAGACTATAGACTAGACTAGACTAGACTATAGACTAGACTATAGACTAGACTATAGACTAGACTATAGACTAGACTATAGACTAGACTATAGACTAGACTATAGACTAGACTATAGACTAGACTATAGACTAGACTATAGACTAGACTATAGACTAGACTATAGACTAGACTATAGACTAGACTATAGACTAGACTATAGACTAGACTATAGACTAGACTATAGACTAGACTATAGACTAGACTATAGACTAGACTATAGACTAGACTATAGACTAGACTATAGACTAGACTATAGACTAGACTACTAGACTAGACTATAGACTAGACTATAGACTAGACTATAGACTAGACTATAGACTAGACTATAGACTAGACTATAGACTAGACTATAGACTAGACTATAGACTAGACTATAGACTAGACTATAGACTAGACTATAGACTAGACTATAGACTAGACTATAGACTAGACTATAGACTAGACTATAGACTAGACTATAGACTAGACTATAGACTAGACTATAGACTAGACTATAGACTAGACTATAGACTAGACTATAGACTAGACTATAGACTAGACTATAGACTAGACTATAGACTAGACTATAGACTAGACTATAGACTAGACTATAGACTAGACTATAGACTACTAGACTAGACTATAGACTAGACTAGACTAGACTATAGACTATAGACTATAGACTAGACTAGACTAGACTATACTAGACTAGACTAGACTAGACTATAGACTAGACTAGACTAGACTAGACTAGACTAGACTAGACTAGACTAGACTAGACTAGACTAGACTATAGACTAGACTACACTATAGACTAGGCTAGACTAGACTATAGACTAGACTATAGACTAGACTATAGACTAGACTATAGACTAGACTATAGACTAGACTGGACTATAGACTAGACTACAGACTAGACTATAGTCTAGACTATAGACTAGACTATAGACTAGACTATAGACTAGACTATAGACTAGACTATAGACTAGACTGGACTATAGACTAGACTACAGACTAGACTATAGTCTAGACTATAGACTAGACTATAGACTAGACTATAGACTAGACTATAGACTAGACTATAGACTAGACTATAGACTAGACTATAGACTAGACTATAGACTAGACTATAGACTAGACTATAGACTAGACTATAGACTAGACTATAGACTAGACTATAGACTAGACAGATGTCTAAGTAATAAAAAAAATTAAATCACTTCGGTCCAAAATACTGCCCCACTGTGTGTTTGGTCTCTTGAATTTACCTATTTTCCTATATACTTCTTGAAATATTTTAGATTATTTTCGTAAGATAATAAAAAACCAATAACTAAAATCAGGACAACCAACCAAGACAAACTCAAGCAACAATCACTAACCAACACCTTCGTTCATCAGCACAAGAACTGAACTCTTTCAAAAGTATTCCCAAGTAACAGCAGACAAATGTCATCAAGCTGTATATTTATTGGTAGACCTATAAAACATGAAGGCAATTGTTTGTTTTTTCCTTCTACAGGATTGCGTTCAAATCGTCGTTGCTTGCTATCTATGATATTGGGCCTACTAATAGGCTTCTGTTTAGCTAAATTTTTCATCTTATCCATACCAGTCAAGCTGCTGAGTAAGAGACACAGTTATGGTAATGTTAATGATAGATATGCTAGTCATGATCTCAACTATGCCTCTGGACCCGAGTTGGATGTGGGTTTTCATCAACATAATCAAGAAAATAGTTCAGTGGCGGAGAAATTGTACAGCGAGGTACGTGTTCTATGTTGGATCATGACAAATCCTGAAAATCACAAAAGTAAAGCACGTCACGTTAAGCGTACCTGGGGAAAACGCTGTAATAAGTTATTGTTCATGAGTTCGCAGGAGGATAAAGTTTTAGGCACTGTAGCTTTGCCGGTTTCCGAGGGTCGTAATAATTTGTGGGCCAAAACCAAAGAGGCCTATAAATATATCTATGAACATCATTTAAATGATGCCGATTGGTTTTATAAAGCTGATGATGATACTTATGCGATTGTAGAGAATTTACGTTATCTACTTTATCCCTATAATCCCGAAACTCCCATATATTTTGGTTGCAAATTTAAACCATTTGTTAAGCAGGTGAGTTAAAATAATCTTAAAGTATAATTAATATAATTACTTAAGTGAATTTGTATTTTATTGCTAAAGGGCTATATGTCGGGAGGCGCTGGCTATGTTTTGAGTAAAGAAGCTGTGCGGCGATTTGTGAAACAAGCTATACCCAATAAGGACTTGTGTCGTGCTGAAAATGATGGTGATGAGGATGTGGAAATTGGCAAATGTTTGCAAAATGTTAATGTAACCGCGGGCGATTCACGTGACCATCAAGCGAGAGGTAGATTTTTCCCTTTCATTCCAGAACATCATTTAATACCCGGTACGGATAGAAAATATTGGTACTGGGAGTATATTTTTTACAAAACTGACGAGGTAAGTAAAATAGGAGATTAGTTTTTATCCTTAATAATATATTTTACATTTCAATCTCTTCTAGGGTCTTGACTGCTGTTCAGATTATGCCATTTCATTTCACTATGTAACACCAAATCAAATGTATGTTTACGACTATTTAATCTATCATCTAAGGCCATATGGCCTAATTAATCCGCCGGAATCACTACCAGAAAAATTAAAAGTTGGTGAAACAGAAGCTCCACCTGTGGAACCGGAAAACCAAGGTCAAACAGTAGAATCATAAAATTAGTTTAGTATTTATTATTAGTACTTGTATACATAATTTTTGTTTATGTAATTGTGTATATTGATTAAGAAATTAGTTAGTTATTAAAAATCCACATCTAGTGAAGTATTTGTTAGATGGAAATACGATCTCCACACATTGGACCCACTGCAGTAGATCGGGTATGAACAGAATAATGACAAAGAAATAAACTAGAACGATAACATGGGCCAAGACATTTTTAATCCAAATACCAAAAGAAAATTATACTTTTTGAATTTGTTTAAGTTTTCGAGATGTCGTATCATGGATGGAAGCCATATGCTTCCAAGAAGGATAAACGGGAAAAAGTTAAAAATCATGGCAAGTTGCATATTTTATCCATAGAATCACCTTAGTACGACAGAGACGATTTGCATTCGTTCAGTAGCAAGCCAGTCGCATGAACTTTTTGTGTATAGCACTCATGATGGGTGGTTCCATAGCAAAAATCTAGGTGATGTACATAGTTACTTAGTGGTTTAAATCAGAAATGATATCAGTGGGTTTTTCAAAAGATGTCGATTTATTCCAAAAAGTATTATAAAATAACTTTTTAATAGAGCACTGACTGGTTTAAGGTCGGGAAAGTCTGGTAACCACATTTGCAACTAGTTATTTTTAGATCCTCGTCGAACAAATATAATTAGTTATTCACTCCAAAAGTAAGTAAGTACTAATCTAAAAGTTTCTCAGATATACTCTATTGTTAATCTGTTAATTTTTTACCCAAATGTTCACTTGGATTTCAAAGTAGTTCCTGCGAAATTTTAGGATTTTACCTGAAGAAGATTCTAGCTGTAATAGTTTTTTAGATAAACAAATTTTTGTTTTTAATTCATATGAGGCTCTGAATACGGCCTTGAGCAGGACTCAACCGAGAGGCATCAATGTTAACTCGGCGAATACAGAAAGATACCAGTGACAGACAAAGTTAAGTACTTAGGTTTAATTCTCGACCGGAAATTAAAATGGAGACACCACTTAGAGGATCAGCAAGGCACATAGGTGCTGGGCGATATGTAGGAGAACTATAGACATGAATTGGGGTCTTAGTCCTACTATGACAAATTGGCTTTATAAAAGTGTAATTAGACCAATTCTAGCTTACGCTTCAATAATCTGGTGGACTGCTTCAGACAAAAACTGCAATATCAAACTACTCCAGGGAGTTCAGCGTACATGCTGCTTGGGTATAAGTGGTGCCATGTGTACTACTTCAACCAAGGCTCTGGAAACGTTGCTAGATATTCCACCCATTGAAACATATTTAATTTACAGACGAACGGCTCTTTACTTTAGGCGAACCGGCCGTTAAGCGGTTATAGGACACGTCATCAATATATACTGGACACATTGGAAGGTTATACACCTGAAGGTTATACGTACCTGATCACATACCAGACATAGAATATATCGGAAACTTTGAAACGCCGATCCCAGATAGAATGTCTTGGTCAAGCGGAAAACTAGAGCAAATACCAGTAGGAATCCGTTGTTACACGGATGGCTCTAAATTTGGGGAATAAAGTGGGCCTGGGGTTCTATATTGAAGACCCAGAAATAGAAATATACCACCGTTTACCAAATTATAACACAAGCTTCCAGGCAGAAGTCTAAGCAATAAGGGAATGTGTAAATTGGATCATAATAAATATGGCGCCCACTGCCCTAAATATATTTACCGACAGCCAGAAGACAATTAGGTCAATATCAGGTGATAGAATTAAATCTAAGACTGTATTGGATTGTAAGAAAGCTTTAAGTGGATACTCTCCCAGTGGTAAGGTTTACATCATATGGGTATCAGGCCACTCGGAAGTAGTCGGCAACGAAAGGGCGAATGTAATAGCCTTAAAGGGAAGGGAGCTCGAGGTAGTTAACCTGACGAACGCAAAACCATTCGACGCAACAAACGCTGAATTAAAAATATGGGTGAGAGAATCCCATAAGACCTCTTGGAATAATAAAACAGTGGGTAGAACCACAAAGATCCTATGGGATGACCCTCATGAGAACAAGACGAGAAATTTCCTCAAAATGAGCTAGACTGAAGTTAGTATGATGGTACGTATTCTGAGTGGACGAGCACATCTATACAAAATTGGCCGTGTAGATTCAGACGATTGTAAAGCATGTTGAGAGGATTGTGAAACTCTGCAGCATTTTCTTTGCCATTGTCAGGCATTCGTCGAAGTTAGTTTCAAGTATCTTGGAAGTGATGTTATTCCGGAAATAACATTCCTAACTAACACTGTTTGCAAAATTCTTAGGAATTACGTCGAGGAAACTGAGTTTCTGAACATTTAAAAATAATATACTTAGTGAACAATTTTTTCATGAAAAGGTGCGCACAACAGACCCGATAGTGGCCTAGGTGTATTTCTTCGGATTTGATGTACTATACATCCTCTTATCAACCTAACCTAACCTTACCTAATTCATATGAGAGGTGAAACGCCTTTTATTGTTAGTCCGCCCACTTTTGCCTTTAATGCTAACTTTGATATTAAAGTGTCTCCGAAAAAATTTGAGAACTCTAGCTGTTATATATTCTAAAATTTTCTAATTTAAGGAAGATCATAGACGTTGCAGTTTCGATAATATGCAACTTTAAATACTTATTTTGTATGTGGGCGTGGCATCTCGCTTACTTGAAATCTTATAACTAAATTGCTTTTCAAATAGATTTTATACTTTTAATGAATAATATTATACAATTGGAGCAGGTTCCTATAAACTAAAGTCAGAGCTCGAGCTACAGATCCTAATGTTATAGTTAAAATTGACGATATCATAATGTTTTTAGATACTTGCCCAAAATCTATACAGATATTGTACCCAATGGCTGAAAACAATGTCTTACTGGAATCTATGCCAATCACAAAAACTTTACGAATGACAGCCCTTTACAATACTTGTGCTGAAACCCAAAACTTTACAATCGTAAACCCAGATGCCAATAATCAACATAAACTAATATAGTTTTATTCAATTCTATAACAAGCTTATAAAACTTACTTAAATCACAATATGCTTAAAAATTGTAACAACAATAAATAAATTATTCTAAATTCTATGACTTGGCGGTGGCGCTTTCAACTTAATTAGACTATAAAGGATTATCCGATATTTCATTACGCCATTTATCTAATAAAACACTCATGTTCTTTTTCGCCGGCATATCAATATTTTTTGGCACTATACCATAGGGTCTTAATTTATAAACCAAAAAATCCATGACATACATATAGTTGGGTTGAACATAATGAAATGATATAGAGTAATCCGAGCAGCAGGAGGGACCCTGAAAGATAGAAGGAAATAATTTTTATTTAAGAAAGTTTTCTTCTAGCAAATTCAACTTACATCTTCGGTTGCATAGAATATATAACGCCAATACCAACTGGATTTGGGTTTTGGTATGATGTGACTATATAAACTGGTGGGGAAAAAGCGTCCGCGCTTAAGCTCATCACGTGTATCACCGGCTACAACTCCAACATTCTGCAAACAAGTACCCATTTCTTTATCTTCTGAGCCGCCGGGAGTTTGACGACATAAAACACGATTTGGATAAGCACGTTCGGCAAAAAGTCGTAAAGCTTCTTTACTTAAAACATAACCAGCACCTCCAGACATATAGCCCTAAAATAAGACAAGTATTTCAAGTGAAATTTGGCTAAAATGAACTAAAACTCACCTGCCTAACATGAGGCTTAAATTTGCTACCAAAATATACCGAAGCATTTGGGGACATGGTGTATAGAAAAGCTCTTAGATTTTCCATAATCACGTAACTGTAAAATAGAGAGATTTGTATAAAGCGGGTTAACAATCGTTTATTTTTATACCAACTTACGTATCATCATCCGCTTTTAAAAACCAATCGTATTCATTAAAATGATGATCGTAGACATATTTAAAAGCCTCCCGAGTTTTATTCCATAAATTACCACGTCCTTCACCCGCCTTCACATCAATTGCTCCTAAAGCTTTATCCTCCTTTGAGCTCATAAAAAGTAACTTATTACATCTCGAACCCCAAGTATTCTTAACATGTATGGCTTTCTTTTCATGATTTTGGGGTCCAGTCAAAACCCAACATAGAACTCTAACTTCTTTAAACAAACGATCTGCTATCTCTGTATCAAGATCATCTGTTATTGGTGTATTAGTTGAAAGCTTTTTTATTTCTCCTTCAGACTCTTCATAATTTTCCATCGGTTTAATGATTTCTTCAGAATCTATACTAGATAAAGATTGTAATATTTCATGATCTTTACATAAATTTTGATTTGATTTCATTGATGTCGTTATCATTAGGTTATCGTGTTGGGTCGTATTTAATAGCTGGGAAAATGTAAAACCAATTGCAACTCCTACTATGAGTGTAATGAATAGTTGTAAAAGTGATATATTACTTTGGAAATGCATTGCTTTGGGATTATTTATGGCAGCTTTTATGTAATGGGTATGTTTGGACTTTGATCTGAAAAAAAAAATTAATGATTATTCTTTAAGTTTTCTAAAAGATAAAAGCAAATGCATTTAAATTAACCAAGGCCGGGCTCAATCGATATGGAAAGTGATTCTTAGCCGATAGTTACACTTTAAGGTGTTACAAACATCAGCTCAAACATATAGTACTCTCCCTACTCTAGTAGTAAAGGGTATAAAAACTATTATTAGAACAATTTTTACATGCTATTGCTGTCGTGTCCCATAAATATGCAAAATGATACAATAAATCATTTAAATAAAACATCATATTGAATTACAAAATATTAATATAATTCAGATAAAATATTAACATTGGAATAAATAATACAGTAGGGACTCGAAATAAATAAACTTTGCAACTACAGTTCTAATAATAACCACAACTAAACGATTTTGCTAAATACCCACTGTTTAGAGAGCTGTTTGAATAATGATTTAACGATTTTTTTTTAATTGTTAAATAATAACAACAAATAGTAATATTGACATAAAAGTAATATACAAGGTGAAAGAGGAATGGGAAATTTTAAAATTGTAGAAAAAAAATCAATAAATAAAAGTGAAACTATTTAATTCCGTAAACACTGAAGCAAAGATTTACAATCTTAAATTACTTATATTGATGATGACGATGACGAAGATGGTGTTTATCAGCTGTAGGATGATGATGACGACGATGATGATGGCAGTAAATTATTTAATAACCAATAAACCTACCCTGCAGTTCATGGGGCAAGTAATTGAAGGGGCACCTATGCAGTGAAGTATGTCATCACTGGTTATCTTACTTATGATTGAAGTGTGTGCGGATTTTTCAATCAAAAAGTAAGCTAGAGAGGACCCTTCATAACCTCATTGTGACTTGCATATCCGACCTCGGTTCATGTACAAGCACTACAATCTCTGACCATTGTAGCCCAATTGTGAAATGTCGTCAGACTATATCTGAAATATTCGTCTATAATCTAAACACAACCACACTACTGGGATGGACGCTGAACAGCACACAAAGGCGTATTTGGAAGATGGAAGTACGATCCTTATTAATAAGCCAAAACTGCGCTTAGGGAACACGCTGCGATAAGTCGGGTATGAACAAAGTAAAGCCCGAAAAATACCTGGACAAAAAAGGGATCTTTATCGATATCACAAGGAGAGGAATACTGTACACCGATCACCTCTCCGCCGGGGTCTCGTTACCTTGGTGATCTTCCCCATCTTGGTGTTATTACAATCCGAAGGAAAATAAGTGCTACCGGAACTGCCGGAACTATAATTTGGTCGTGTCAAATGTATCCTTGGCCTTTCCTTGGAATGAATTGACATGGGATTGAACCAGAGAACCACATAATCTGGTACCGCGGGTACAGGTAGCTTACAGGGCAGAGTATAGGACTTTGTCTTGTTCCGGTTATTGGAGAGGTCCTTTCGGTGAGGTAACAGAACAACTTATGCTGGATTCCTGAATCTATTAAGTATCTTTTACTCTTCAGGTAGTAGTAGCCAGTATATGTTGGGGAACTGTCAGGTTTACATTTAGTGGTTGCCGGTCATTCCGTAGATAGTACTTTATGATCTGAGAACGGAACTGATATAAATTGGTGAAATTTCGGGAAAGCCCCTTTGCCCGACAGGAGATTATAACTGCTTGAATATGCCTTTTCACTTCAGAGAAGTTCTCAGTGCTGTTGCCATCGCAACAGGATGCATGTTGATACATGCTAAGCTATTAATGGTTGAGTACCGTCACTCAATCTGTAGGGGCAATTATTGGTTACGTTTGAATTTAGAAATTCTTATATCACATTATCCTCACATACAGAGGTATTCTGATGTATTGGCTGAGTATTTCGGACTACTAAAGAAGTCTTTAGAACGAGAAATCTACCAGAGCAGATCAATGGAACACGGTGACCCTACAGCGTCGCTCATGACAATGATTACAGCTATTGGTCATCTCGGTACTTATCCGCCTGTCGGGCTAGCATCATGCTACTTGTCATTCTGCAACGCAATCATTTCGCTAGAGATTGGATAGCACAGGCCGGCAGAGCCACGTACAAAAATTGCCCTGAGGGTACTTCATTAAAGTCACTGGGGAGCGCGTGGTAGACCGTCCCAAACCTACATACCCATTGAAAAGTACCACCGTGAAATAAGGCCGTCAAGGAAGGTGTTCAAGTAAAGCACTTCGACATCTTGTACATCCATCACAATTTAATCCATTACACAAACCATTCACTCGGTATATACTTCGAAACACTCACATCCATCGCCACCCAGTTGACCCATACTGCATCCAGTACATCAGCAACATATAGTCCCCATAATCGCTCCTCTGAAGCCTGTTTAATCGGCCACAGCACCGGAAATTTATACCGAAATATTAATTCCACCATTCACCGTTGCTTAAAACAATAATCTCTTCCCTCGAGTGGGGTTAACCACACCCTGAAGATATCTCTCCAATAATCAGTACAAGACGAAGTCCAAGACAACATACTGTGTGCAATAGGTGCCCGTGGCACCAGATAGGTTAGGTTCTCTGGTCAGCCAGGGAGTCAAATGACACGTCCAGTTTATAGTCGGGTAATGGAAGCTCTTCTTTACCCGGGATTACAATAGCAATAAGACGAGGACGGTTCAACAAGATAACCTGACCCCGGGAGAATGTAGGGACATTACTTGTCAATTGACCCGTTTTAGACATGCTGTACTATCGGGTACTATCAACCATTAACAACAATTATTTCGTAAAATTTTAACACTTTTGTGTATATGAATGAAGAGAAGCAACACAAGAGGTAATAAATAAACAAAAACAAATATGCAAAAAATAAATAAATAAACTACAACATGCAGATTTTCTTGGTGACCTTTAAAAAAACAACAACAACAACAACAAATAAAACGCAACAACATGTTGCAGCAGCAACAGCAAAATGATGAACAGCAGGAATGTGCAAAAGTTTAAATTAAGTCGATGGAAATGAAGTAAAAAAACCAGTAAGAAGTTATAATCGGGCAAGACTGATCATTTTAAACACTACATTAGTTAAATGTCTTTGTCTGGGATTATAATATGGAATGTTGCAGTTCTTATAATGGTCCCATCCTCATAGAATATGAGGATGGGACCATTATATACTATATTCTGAAACGGATTTTATACGAGACCAGGGGTCCCATATCCACTAAAGAGAGAAGAGTCTATGTGAAATCATGTACCGATTTTAACCATCTCTGAAAAAAGTACTTCGCCTTATAGATTTAAAAAAATATTTTAAAACGATTTGTATTTAGAATTTCTGTGTGTTACAAACACTATATCCTCCCCACTACAATAGTGTAGTGGGGAGGATATAACGACATAAATAACGACAAGTTACGACAACTTTACTCACATACACTTGCGCGCGCAATTAACACACATTCGTAACTTTTTGTTTCAATTCATTCGAACGTGTCTTGTTCACTGTGTCAGACACTTCAGTCACGTTTAACGATTCACAATATATCGGGATATTTTAAATTACAATTTGGATCAGACTAACTGTTATTAGCAAGATAGAGTACAGACAATAATACATCTAAAAAAGTACAATTTTTCAATATTATTCTCTATAGATGAGAAATGTTTGTCTTTAAAATGGGCGAGATCGGCCGACTAAAGAAACCCTACAAAAGAAACTGGCCGGGTTGTTGTTCAACATAATAGTGCCGCGATACTTCTAAAAGAGATAGACAGACATATTATTTTCCTTAGCGTTTATAAGGAATTTGATGTAAAATATAATTACACACTTACAGCGATTACAATAACTATTTGCCGGTGGTAATACATCATCACAAACAAAATTTTTCCAAAAAAATCGCAACTTATTTTATTTAAACTAAACATACACACACATACATATTAACACAACTATCTATTTATTTGTAAAAAAAAAAACAATTTACCAGGTATCGCTTACAATAACAAAATAACTTTAAAAATGACTCACTTCGAAGTCATCGTTATAAACATAAACGTAAAAATTAATTAAAAAATCAAATTTATAATTTTGTGGTTTGTCCGCTTAAGAGAATGAGTAGATTATATTGAAGACAAAATCAAATAACTTCAGTGTACTCTTTATGCACATAACTAAATATATAGTGTTTCAAAATTCACGATCATTTTAATTTTTGCATTAAAGTGTTGCCAACTAGAAAATAAATAAATAAATAATAAAGACATCGGGAAACCTTATGTTTGCTTCTACAGCTTTATTTTGTCCATATGTCAAGAGGTACTAAGCTTTTTAGTTGATTACTAAGTTTCTTCTGAATTGTTTTTAAACTTTGGATGGCCATTCCCTTGTTCGAAATTCATCATATCGGAAAAGGCCAGGTAGATCTTGGAACATCCTTTACCTATTTATATTGTATTATTATATTTTATCAGTCTGAAGGCCATTCTATAGATAGATATTTACAGACTAGTCTATTGATCAGTTTTCAGATCAGTCTTCATATTAGCCTGCAGATCAGTTTATAAATTAGTCAGCTTCAAGAGCAGCCTGTCAATAGATAAGTCTATAAATCAGTTCCAAGATCAGTCTATAAATATGAGTATAACATGAATTAGCCTGTAGACCAGTCTGTTGAGCATTCTATGATAAGTTTATAGGCAAGCAGATCCAGTGTATGGATTCATCTAGAGAGCAATATTTCTAGGTCATCATCATTATTAAGTTCATTCTGAAGTTCGCACTTTAAATCTATGTAAGGGTCACTCTAACTTCCAATCTATGAACTGATATACTTTGGATAACTCTCTATATAACTACCCATTTATTCGTCGATATATATATATATATATATATATATATATATATATATATATATATATATATATATATATATATATATATATATATATATATATATATATAAAAATATATATATATATACTGATATATAGGCTAGTCTACGGATCAGTCTATAGACTAGCCTATAGATAAGTCTATTGACTAGCCTATAGATTAGTCTATAGACTAGTATATAAATATTTTTATAGACATAGCCTACAGATCAGTCTATAGGCTAGCCTACAGATCAGTCTATAGACTAGCCTATAGATCTGTCTATAGACTGCCTATAGATCAGTCTATAGACTAGCCTATATATCAGTCTATAGACAAGCCTATAGATCAGTCTATAGACTAGCTTATAGATCAGTCTATAGACTAGCTTATAGATCAGTCTATAGACTAGCCTATAGAATCTTTATAAATCTTTAGATCAGTCTAAAGACTAGATAAGTCTATTGACTAGCCTTTAGATTAGTCTATAGACTAGTATATAAATATTTTTATAGACATAGCCTACAGATCAGTCTATAGGCTAGCCTACAGATCAGTCTATAGACTAGCCTATAGATCTGTCTATAGACTGCCTATAGATCAGTCTATAGACTAGCCTATATATCAGTCTATAGACTAGCCTATAGATCAGTCTATAGACTAGCTTATAGATCAGTCTATAGACTAGCTTATAGATCAGTCTATAGACTAGCCTATAGAATCTTTATAAATCTTTAGATCAGTCTAAAGACTATAGACTAGGTCAGACTATAGATCAGTCTACAGATCGGACTATAGATTACTCTAATGATCTGTCAAATGACTATTCTATAGATCAGTCTATAGACTAGTATATAAATATTTTTATAGACAGATCAGTCTATATACCAGTCTATACACTTATCAGTTGGCATATAGATCAGTCAATAAATTGACAAATAGACAATGTTCAATCTAATATATAATACTCGACAAATTCTCTGCTTATGATCTGTCTATAAATAAGAATACATGCCAGTCCTTAGTCCCCGGGACATGTAAATTATGATCTTCCCCATCTTGGTGTTATTTCGATTTGGAGGAAAAGAGGTGCTACAAATACCTCTAGTATGCCGGGACTATAAACTGTTGTTCAATGATCTGACCTGGCGCCGAACCAGGGAGCCTTATAATCTGGTATCACGAGAATGGGTAGCCTACAGGGAGGAGTTTCGAACATTGTCTTGACCCGGTTACTGGAGAGGTCCCTTCGGGGTGCACGTGGTAGATGTTGTTCCAAGTCCAATCTTACGGGAAGAGAATGTTGGTTAAAGGATTGTTACATGGGAAAGTCCATATTTCAGGATAAGTTTCCTTTATGGTTGAATGTGTTCGAGTTTACTCTAAAACATGCTCAACTTATCACAGTAGGTCTTAGTGACCACTGAAATAACTCTTGGCAATTAAAAATGGATCCGTGTTTCGGACTACCATTTACTTGTGTGGTTTGGCGACTTTAAGAGGTCCAACAATGCTCTGGGGTTAGTCTTTAGATGATTAGAATGTTTGTAGGGACATGACATTGCTCATGTCATCAATAGAGTGTTTACACCTGATGTTGGATGTGCTCCTTCTATCGACTTTAACCAGTAATTGCTTTTTCCTTCATCGGGTTTAGATTAAGCTTGACTCATGACACCTGTCATTCCCCAATGGGACTATTAGGCAAGAGATTAGATAGCTCGAGTACTTGAGCAAAGTACTCATATATTGGACCGGAAATTTCATATACGTAAATTGCCACCTGCGTGTAAGAAACACAAAGGGGCGGTGGTGAGTCATTACAAAAGCTCTCACAGTGGTTGAAAAAGATCACTGCGACGGCAGGTGTTCACGTAAAGCTCTTCGACATAAACCCCGCAGAGAAGTGTGAAGTGTATATGATACGGAATGGGCGTCACCGATTCTTACTTACTCTAGGTTGTAAGTGTGTTGGATGTGCCGAATCAACAGAGGCCATCCCAACCCCGTGGTTGTAACCGAAAGTGTTGTTTTTGCATCTCGGAAGTTAAGGGGAAGCAATGGTTAGATAGCTCGAGAACTTGAGCAATGTGCTTGCATATGGACCGGCAGAACCAAAGGTGCGGTGGTGAGTCGTCTAACAAGCTCTCCCTGTGGTTGTAAAGTACCACTGTGAAATAAGGCCACATTAATCTGTAAACTATGATAGTGATGTAAACTATGATAGTGACCAGTTTATAGACCGGCCGTCCTATCATTCTATGGATCAGACTATCCCACTACTGATATTTTTAAGCCAGTTATGACTGTTTAAACTGTATTATTGACCGATGCTGCCCATTTCAAGCAATCTGAATCAGTATAAAATATCTGTTTTCAGCAGACAGTCTTAAGGTTGTAGCTAGATCGTCTTAGACTCTAATAAGGATAATTTTTTTTCGATTTTGAATTATTTTATTAATGTCAATACAGGTGAAAATGTATGTACACACTTATTTGTAAAGTTGACATACATACATACATACATACTAAACATATTTATTGTGGAAAACTTTTGCCAAATGCCGGCAATTGCATTAATAATACCGGTATGATATTATTATTTAAACCACATAAACAAAAAACCGTTAAAAATTGAAATCAAACCAAATTCTTGTTGCGTTGCCAATTTTGTTGTAGGAATGAATACCAAGATAATTATTTATAAACACGAACTTTATATTTTTCAATTTGTTCGAAATCTTACCCATTGAATTTTAAATTGAATGTTATCAGCTTTCAAAACACATCTCTGCAGTAGTAAGAGGAGAGATAAGGGGATATGTGACAACTTTTATTTAAATATATTTTCACTTTCTTTAAAATTTGTATAAAATGTTATTGGTTTACGCATAAATTAATTCTGTTTTTAAATACAAATTTTGTTTAGATGAACACACACACGCAGACTCCACTAACTTGATTTTGAAATACTTATTTATTTAAAATATTTTTAGCAATTTTATTATTTCTTTATTAACACATGCAATTATTATTATTTGCGTTAAATAATCTTTTCGATATTATTTCATATTTATGCCAATAAATTATTATTAAACTTCACTTTAAAAATTCCATTTGTGGTCTTGAAAGAACACAAGAACAACAATTTGTTAAAGTTTTTTTTTTTTGATTTTTTATTTATTTGTATTTATTTTTGTTGTGTGTGTGTTTCTTTTTTATTACCAGCAATCGACCGACCGTACCCGCTTATGGCTCGCTGCATACTTGACTGTCACTGTTTAAAAGTCATCGTTCAGAGGCGATGACGATTTTAATGTGAGTATTTTGTAGGTATTTTATTCATTTTTTTCTTAAACAATTTTGTATTTATTTACTTGCTGTTGATGTTGTTGTGGTATTTGTTTTCTTGTTTATTTTTTGGGAGATAACACAAGCTGCTCATACGTCCGTAGTACACACAAAAACACATATAACACGGCCATCATCATCAGCTAGCAGTACGCTACTGCGCTGATTTCAACAAACAGCAATACAATGAAGAACAATAACAACCAGAAAAAACATAAATTCATATACTACACATCCAAAAAATAAATAAAACAATACAAAAATCGAAGAGAAAAAACTTCATTTAATATTCGTAAATTGTACGCATGCGCAGCACATGGTTCTTCATCGAAGTAATTTTTTGTCACATCAAGTATACGACACACAAGCACACTAACATAAACCGGCACTCATAAACACACATGCATACATTCGTACTCAATGTAAATAAAAATTAAAATTCTCAATAAATTTAAATGTCAATTACATATTTTACGTGCATACATACGTACAAACAAACATACATTTGTATGTATGTACATATACCTGTGTATCTGTAAATTTACTCAATTATTTGTTTGCCAGTTATTTTTTAATCGTTTTTAAAATTTTTTATATATTTTAAGGAATGCATTTCAATTGATTTTAATTAAATTGTACTTTCTTTTATTTGCAGCAATTAAAGTTGTTTATTTTAAAATAAACGTTTAAATTCCAAAAAACTGAATCAATATGTGATTGGTGTGTTTTAAAAAGCACTATTTAACGTTATTAAATTTGTGATGTTTTATTTCCTGCCTAGAAATATGCTTTATTTAGTTATTACATTTACAGTAGTGGCTAGGGATGAGATATTCCTTGTTTCAATGAAAATGTAACATGTAAATGGAACGAACGAACGAACGAACGAACGAACGACGAAACGAACGAACGAACGAAGAACGAAGAACGAACGAACGAACGAACGAACGAAACGAAGAACGAACGAACGAACGAACGAACGAACGAACGAACGAACGAACGAAACGAACGAACGAACGAACGAACGAACGAACGCGAACGAACGAACGAACGAACGAACGAACGAACGAACGAACGAAACGAAACGAACGAACGAACGAACGAACGAAAAACGAAAACGAACGAACGAACGAACGAAACGAACGAACGAACGAACGAACGAACGAACGAACGAAACGAACGAACGAACGAACGAACGAACGAACGAACGAACGAACGAACGAACAACGAACGAACGAACGAACGAACGAACGAACGAACGAACGAACGAACGAACGAACGAACGAACGAACGAACGAAACGAACGAACAACGAACGAACGAACGAACGAAACGAACGAACGAACGAACGAACGAAGAACGAACGAACGAACGAACGAACGAACGAACGAACGAACGAACGAACGAAACGAACGAACGAACGAACGAACGAACGAACGAACGAACAACGAAGAACGAACGAACGAACGAACGAACGAACGAACGAAACGAACAACGAACGAAAACGAACGAACGAACGAACGAACGAACGAACGAACGAACGAAACGAACAAACGAAAAAAAAACGAACGAACGAACGAACGAACTAACGAACGAACGAACGAAACGAACGAACGAACGAACGAACGAACGAAGAACGAACGAACGAACGAACTAACGAACGAGAACGAACGAACTAACGAACAAACGAACGAACGAACGAACGAACGAACGAACGAACTAACGAAACGAAGAACGAACGAACGAAAACGAACGAACGAACAACGAAAACGAACGAACGAACGAACGAACGAACGAACGAACGAACAACGAACGAACGAAACGAACGAACGAACGAACGAACGAACTAACGAACGAACGAACGAACGAACGAACGAACGAACTAACGAACGAACAAGAACGAACGAACGAACAACGAACGAACGAACGAACGAACGAACGAACTAAACTAACGAACGAAACGAACGAACTAACTAACGAACTAAAACGAACGAACGAAACGAACGAACGAACGAGAACGAACGAACGAACGAACGAACGAACGAAGAACGAACGAACGAACGAACTAACGAACGAACGAACTAACTAACGAACTAACTAACTAACTAACAACTAACTAACTACGAACTAACTAACTAACTAACTAACGAACTAACTAAAAACTAACTAACTAACTAACTAACTAACTAACTAACTAACTAACTAACTAACTAACTAAAAAAAACTACTAACTAACTAACTAACTAACTAACTAACTAACTAACTAACAACAAAACTAACTAACTAACTAACTAACTAACTAACTAACTAACTAACTAACTAACTAAAAAACTAACTAACTAACTAACTAACTAACTAACTAACTAAATAACTAACTCCATTGGTAAGAATTGGGGCTTGCGACCAGACATGATAAACTGGTTTCACACGTCGGTAGTAAAGCCCATTATTATCTATTTATCTACCGTGTGATGGGTAGCGTTGAGGAAAAGCAGCTATAGGCTATTACCAAAATATATTTAATACGCGTATTCTTTTAAATAATATTCCTTTCTAATACTCAATTTGGTTCAAAGGTCGGCATAACTAGTGCTAGGCGAAATATATATTGAGAGTGTAACGGCAAGAAACTTATATAGAGTGTTCGAATTACCTCTAGTAAGACCACAGCGGGTAGGCCATATAAGGATACTGTACGAGGTAGGAGAACAGGAACTGAAGTACGGAGGGTATTTATGATCATTTGGAATGACACCTTCAACAGTGTTTCTTAGTAGGGACAAGTGGATTGGGTCCGAAGTACAGTTTGAGGGATGTGCAGTTTTTTCGGAGAAGTCCAGAATGGAATATATGGACAGTAGTTTATCTGGTTCATAAAATTGTCGTATAGACTTTTGGACGAATGTATCGTCTTTCAGGCTGAGATCTTAGCAATCTAGAAAATCGCTGAAAGTCGGAAGCAACGATTTATGTTGATAGTTAGGCAGCTTGTAGAGCTTTAAAATGTCACCCATTACATTTTAGCTTGGTAACTAGCTGCAGAAGGATCCTGTTAGTGCTAGTCAAGTTCTACACAGTACGGTTATGTTTTATACCGGAATACTGTGATATAAAGGTAACAATATTGTAGATAAATAGGTAAGACAGGGTTCGGATCTGAACCTTAATAGAAGCGTTTGGTCGATGAAACCTTATATATGTTATTACTATCTCCGAAAATTTCAAAACTCTACCAACTGATCCTGACACAGTATAGGTTTCCAAGGAGCTATGGCCGAAGTTAAATGTAAAAGCAACCAGAGTACTTTTAGGGTTGGACGGGAAGAATATAAGGACTTTAGAGGGAGCAATAACCGGTCACTACACAATTGGAGTCTTTAGGGATAATAGGTTCTGTAACACAAGATGAATTGGGTCTATAATACAGAGTCTGAGAATGAAATGTATAGGTAAAATATTTCATGATGAACTGGGAGATGTAGCTGGGTGTGACTTAGGCGGACAATGGAGATTTGCCTTCCATGCCCCTTTCTCTTTTTATCTTTCTCTCTTAATCTTCTGTCTTCTTTCTATATTCCTTGTTCTTTATTAAAGGGAATCACAATGGACCCTTTGGGGTCTCCGAGTGGATGTTTACCTTGGTATATAACCGTTATTAACGACTTCAAATGGATATTAACAATACTAAAACCGAATCTAACTAAATCAGTTGCATTTGATCGGGATGATCGGGCTTCACATACGACCTCTTACACATCGGTTTATCATAATGGATCCATTTTTCATATGAAGCAAAGACTCGGTATACACATTATTTTCTTTTAAGGCGTTCAAGCAGCATTTCAGACATGCAAACTCGTCTTACAAAATCGCTCGACTTGAATTCATATAGTACTCAATTTCTCTGTGTTTGGATGAATCCTGCTGCTCACAAAAGTTTTAATATTTCTGCTTGAGTAACTCGCAAGCTCTTATTGAGTTTAACACTGTACGACGGAGATTTGGAAATAAATAGGATTACTTACACATACGGAAGGTAATTGCTAAAGACACAGACACTTCTCGGATAACACTAGAGTTATAATGGTCACAGACATTCCGGATTGTACGAATAATGTAAAAGAAAATTGTGATTGAGAACGTCTTGCGACTTCCAGGATCCATATAAGAGAGTTAATAAGTGAGGAAGTGTACAGAAAATAAGCTTTAGAGCTGAGCAGTTAGGCTATAACACTCCGTTATCAGTAAGATTTAGCTGACTGACGACTTCAAAATAAAGTTTTAACTTTTGTTATACATTTTTCCTTCTTCAAGATATCTTAAACTGAATCTCAAAAACATAATGTGATGGAGATATTCGGATTCAGCACAGTTCAATTCTTAAGTAAAGTCTAACTGGGTATCCAATATCCCTGGGTATCCAATATCGGTTGGACTGTGTTAACATGGGAAAGGGAAAAAGTAATTATTGAATTGCCAAGGGAAGTCAAATATATTGGCGTCTTTGGATGAGTTAAAGCCTTCTGCATCTTCTATTCTTGCTGTAGACAGCGGTTACCAATTTTGATCAAAGTTTTACATTTTTGGTGGAAACTAAAGTTACAAAGATTAGTTTGTTCTGCTTTTAAAATCTATTTGAGCTCAAAACTGTTGTCTTACTTGGAGTCATGCCTAAACATGTTTATCAAGTACAGTACTGCTAAATCGGCCCTTCGTTTTAATGAATCGGACCTTTCCTTCTAAAGAAATAGAGAACGATTTTAGCTTTGAAAGAACATTACGAATCAGAATAGTAGCAAGAAAAAACTGGGCGGTAAACGCTGTCCTTGAAGGAAAGCGACCTCGGTCAACACTGACTTACCACCTCGGGAATTTTATATGATAGGTTTGGTTCCTTGGTCTCCACAAGATTGCTTAATGTCTGCTCCTGGATAGAATATTCGTATTAACATGGCCTTTGTATCGTTAATGATCGACAAAGGTGAGAAAGAAAAGGCAGAATTCAGTTGCTCACCCTGCTGAATATCCAAAATTCTATATCATGCAGAAAATGATCTTGACACTCTTGATCTTTGATAAAAAATAATTACAATAATTCGCCTTTTTAAAAGACTATGATAGACTGTGATAATTTATAATTTCATTTCAGAAGTGAAAAAGATATCTCGGCCAACCAAAACTGACCCATGGGCCATGGGTTACCTAAATAATAGAAAATCAATATAACATCTATAGAATTAAACCTCTATACTGATCTGCACCATCTCAAATGCGTGCCACAGTTCACAATATGTTGCTCCATATGTTTTAAATACTTCATTCATTATTTCGTCTTCAAAATAATGCCAAATTTTTATTATTTTATTAACTCTAACTGTAACACATTAAACTTCAATTAAATGACATTAATATTTGTTTAAATAAATAACAAAAGAAGTAAATACAATAAATAGATCAATAAATGATGTTGTAATATCAATTCGTTCGACTATACGAATCAATTCAATTCAAAAATCATAGTAATGATGAACAGATAATTTTGCACCATCATATAATGGACAGTCCAAAATATATTTTAAAAACTGAAAGTGTTTGAAAAACGATGAAAAGGCCAATTCATGATGAAGACTGTATAAAAATCAGTATTAATTACTAAGTAAAGCATAGTACATCCAGAGTAACAGCAGAGTGTAAACAGTTTTAAACAAATTTCAACATTTAGGAATAAATATATTTGAGGGAAATGGCTTTTAAAGTAAGTTTTTACATCCAAATAACTTGTAGTTTGGGAATTTATATTGTATTTTCTTTGTTTTCAGTTTGTTGCAGTTTTTTATTTGATCACCTTGGCTTCAGCGGGAGATTTTGAGTATAATAAGCCCTTGATAAATAACCAGGCCTCTGATACTTACAACACAAATCCCAGTGATAATAGCTTAAGCAGCAAACCTTTGGTGGATCCAACTCCAGTACAACGTGATAACCAAGATCCAGATTCTTATAGGACAACACAAGAAAACGATAGTTCATATCAACAGGAAAGCAGAAATGACAATCCTTCATATTCCTCTTCTCATGACAATACATACAATCCATCCGCTACACACACTTATCAAGCAGCAGTTTCTTCCACGTACAACGATAACCAATTTGGTTATGACTATAATCCAGTTTATAATCCACCAGCCAAATATGATTACAGCTATAGTGTAAATGATCCCAAGACTGGGGACATTAAATCCCACAGTGAATCTCGCGATGGTTATTACGTGCGTGGTGCCTATAGTTTAGTCGATCCAGATGGTTATAAACGTACTGTCACCTATACAGCCGATAATGTTAATGGTTTTAATGCTGTTGTCAAACGTGAACCTTATGCGGTTCAGTATAAGGTGCCACTTGATAAATATCAATCTTCAGAAGCCGTTGAAAGTGTGACAACAACGAAAGATAGCCAACCTAATTTAACTAATTCCTCTCAGGAAAGAGACAGTTATTCCAGTCCTCCAGTTCAAGATGGCAATGGGCCATATGCCTAACCAAGCCATATACTTTTTATTGCTCACTGTCATTGTCATTATAAATTTATTCATTAATTTTTAAATTCATTAACTAAACTTTTATTTTCTATTAGTTTTCATTAATAATAGATTTTATTATAAAAAATTATAAACTAAACTTTAATAATATTTCAATTGTGGAATTTTTATTCACTTTAAATATGTTTCAAAGTTTTTCCTCGATCAATGAAAAAATATTGGGTTCACTGAGCTGCTATAATCCAATTGCTTTAAACCTTTTTTAAGATTACTTTTACTCCTAAAGATATGCCACATAAATCTGAATAAATAATTAGATGCATTTTAAAAGGCAGAAGGTTTAATTTAAAAATTCTGTTAAAACCCATAATAAGCATTAACTAACCATTTTTTTGTTTTTGACACAAATTTTAATTCAGAATATTATGCTTTATTTCTTAAACAGTGACTAAAGTTGAGATCCAATTTATTAGCAAAGACAAACACCTAACAATTTAAATGCTGACAATCGAATGAGTAAGGTGGAGTGTGCTTCTCAGACATGGAAAATTCAGTACTTAAGTACTCTTTATACCCTACATCACTTTAGTGGGGAGGGTATGTTGGGATGTTTGTAACGCACAATAATATTGGTCCTATACCCACTTTAAAGTATACCAATCGACTTAGAATCATTTTCTGAGTCGACCTTGTAATCAAACTACTGGACGCAATTTTGAAGATAATTCAATGAAATTTGGTACATGATCTTCTATTATCCCAGGGACGAAGCCTATTGAAAATGGTTACGATCGGTCCATTATTTCACCTAGCCCCCATACAACTGAACCCCTGAATAGGGCTTGTAAACCTTGTAATCAAACCACAGGTCACAATTTTGAAGATAACTCAATGAAATTTGGCTCACGATCTTCTATGGTGCTAGAGACGAAGTCTATTGAAAATGGTTAACATCCGTCCATTATCTCACCTAGCCCCCATACAACCGAACCCCCGAATAGGGCTTTTAAACCTTGTAATCAAACTACAGGTCGCAATTATGAAGATAATTCAATGAAATTTGGCACACGATCTTTTATGGTACCGGAGACGAAGCCTGTTGAAAATGGTTAACATCGGTCCATTATTCAACTTAGCCCCCATACAACTGAACCGGACGAATAGGGCTTTTAAGTTCATAATTATGTTTAATATACTCGTATCTCGACAAAAAGCTGCAAAACCAAGTTCTATACTAGACTTGATGACCCTCATGAATTTTCTAATTATAGGTTCTCATTTGACCATAGCCCCTATTCAAAGCCCCCTTCAAAATTCGATTAAATGTCCACAATTTTATTCAACAATAAATGGCTTAAGTATATCTGAGGCAAGGTACATTTCAACTTAAATGCTTTATTGTGAAAACTAAAAAACATTTTGTTTGTAACAGGTGTAGGGTATTATATGGTCGGCCTCGCCCGACTATAATTTTTTACTTGTTTTAGTATTTTTTGATATCGAAAAATACTACATTGCACCCTCACTACATTTCCGTTTCTTTTTCTAACCTATTAACTTTTGATAAGTAGTCCGTATAAGAAGAAGTTAATAGACCAGTCTATAGTCTAGTTACAATAGTCCAGTCTACAATCTTGTTTATAGTCTAGTTAATAGTGTATTCTATAGTCTAGTCTATATTCTAGTCTATAGTCTAGTCTATAGTCTAGTCTATAGTCTAGTCTATAGTCTAGTCTATAGTCTAGTCTATAGTCTAGTCTATAGTCTAGTCTATAGTCTAGTCTATAGTCTAGTCTATAGTCTAGTCTATAGTCTAGTCTATAGTCTAGTCTATAGTCTAGTCTATAGTCTAGTCTAGTCTAGTCTATGGTCTAGTCTATGTCTAGTCTATAGTCTAGTCTATGTCTAGTCTATGGTCTAGTATATAGTCTAGTTTATGGTCTAGTCTATAGTCTAGTCTATAGTCTAGTCTTAGTCTAGTCTATAGTCTAGTCTATAGTCTAGTCTATAGTCTAGTCTATAGTCTAGTCTATAGTCTAGTCTATAGTCTAGTCTATAGTCTAGTCTATAGTCTAGTCTATAGTCTAGTCTATAGTCTAGTCTATAGTCTAGTCTATAGTCTAGTCTATAGTCTAGTCTATAGTCTAGTCTATAGTCTAGTCTATAGTCTAGTCTATAGTCTAGTCTATAGTCTAGTCTATAGTCCTAGTCTATAGCTAGTCTAGCTATAGTCTAGTCTATAGTCTAGTCTATAGTCTAGTCTATAGTCTAGTCTATAGTCTAGTCTAATAGTCTAGTCTATAGTCGTCTAAGTCTATGTCTAGTCTATAGTCTAGTCTATAGTCTAGTCTAAAGTCTAGTCATAGTCTAGTCTATAGTCTAGTCTATAGTCTAGTCTATAGTCTAGTCTATAGTCTAGTCTACAGTCTAGTCTATAGTATAGTCTATAGTTTAGTCTATAGTCTAGTCTATAGTCTAGTCTATAGTTTAGTCTATAGTCTAGTCTATAGTCTAGTCTATAGTCTATAGTCTAGTCTATAGTCTAGTCTATAGTCTAGTCTATAGTCTAGTCTATAGTCTAGTCTATAGTCTAGTCTATAGTCTAGTCTATAGTCTAGTCTATGTCTAGTCTATAGTCTAGTCTATAGTCTAGTCTAGTCTAGTCTATAGTCTAGTCTATAGTCTAGTCTATAGTCTAGTCTATAGTCTAGTCTATAGTCTAGTCTATAGTCTAGTCTATAGTCTAGTCTATAGTCTAGTCTATAGTCTAGTCTATAGTCTAGTCTATAGTCTAGTCTATAGTCTAGTCTATAGTCTAGTCTATAGTCTAGTCTATAGTCTAGTCTATAGTCTAGTCTATAGTCTAGTCTATAGTCTAGTCTATAGTCTAGTCTATAGTCTAGTCTATGTCTAGTCTAGTCTAGTCTATAGTCTAGTCTATAGTCTAGTCTATAGTCTAGTCTATAGTCTAGTCTATAGTCTAGTCTATAGTCTAGTCTATAGTCTAGTCTATAGTCTAGTCTATAGTCTAGTCTATAGTCTAGTCTATAGTCTAGTCTATAGTCTAGTCTATAGTCTATAGTCTAGTCATAGTCTAGTCTATAGTCTAGTCTATAGTCTAGTCTATAGTCTAGTCTATAGTCTAGTCTATAGCTAGTCTATAGTCTAGTCTATAGTCTAGTCTATAGTCTAGTCTATAGTCTAGTCTATAGTCTAGTCTATTAGTCTAGTCTATAGTCTAGTCTATAGTCTAGTCTATAGTCTAGTCTATAGTCTAGTCTATAGTCTAGTCTATAGTCTAGTCTATAGTCTAGTCTATAGTCTAGTCTATAGTCTAGTCTATAGTCTAGTCTATAGTCTAGTCTATAGTTAGTCTATAGTCTAGTCTATAGTCTAGTCTATAGTCTAGTCTATAGTCTAGTCTATAGTCTAGTCTATAGTCTAGTCTATGGTCCTAGTCTATAGTCTAGTCTATAGTCTAGTCTATAGTCTAGTCTATAGTCTAGTCTAGTCTAGTCTATAGTCTAGTCTATAGTCTAGTCTATAGTCTAGTCTATAGTCTAGTCTATAGTCTAGTCTATAGTCTAGTCTATAGTCTAGTCTATAGTCTAGTCTATAGTCTAGTCTATAGTCTAGTCTATAGTCTAGTCTATAGTCTATAGTCTAGTCTATAGTCTAGTCTATAGTCTAGTCTATAGTCTAGTCTATAGTCTAGTCTATAGTCTAGTCTATAGTCTAGTCTATAGTCTAGTCTATAGTCTAGTCTATAGTCTAGTCTATAGTCTAGTCTATAGTCTAGTCTATAGTCTAGTCTATAGTCTAGTCTATAGTCTAGTCTATAGTCTAGTCTATAGTCTAGTCTATAGTCTAGTCTATAGTTCTAGTCATAGTCTAGTCTATAGTCTAGTCTATAGTCTAGTCTATAGTCTAGTCTATAGTCTAGTCTATAGTCTAGTCTATAGTCTAGTCTATAGTCTAGTCTATAGTCTAGTCTATAGTCTAGTCTATAGTCTAGTCTATAGTCTAGTCTATAGTCTAGTCTATAGTCTAGTCTATAGTCAGTCTATAGTCTAGTCTATAGTTAGTCTATAGTCTAGTCTATAGTCTAGTCTATTAGTCTAGTCTATAGTCTAGTCTATAGTCTAGTCTATAGTCTAGTCTATAGTCTAGTCTATAGTCTAGTCTATAGTCTAGTCTATAGTCTAGTCTATAGTCTAGTCTAGTAGTCTAGTCTATAGTCTAGTCTATAGTCTAGTCGATAGTCTAGTCTATAGTCTAGTCGATAGTCTAGTCTATAGTCTAGTCTATAGTCTAGTCTCTAGTCTAGTCTATAGTCTAGTCTATAGTCTAGTCTATAGTCTAGTCTTTAGTCTAGTCTATAGTCTTGTCTAGTCTATAGTCTAGTCTTTAGTCTAGTCTAGTCTAGTCTATAGTCTAGCCTATAGTCTAGTCTATAGTCTAGTCTATAGTCTAGTCTATAGTCTAGTCTATAGTCTAGTCTATAGTCTAGTCTATATTCTAGTCTATAGTCTAGTCTATAGTCTAGTCTATAGTCTAGTCTATAGTCTAGTCTATAGTCTAGTCTATAGTCTAGTCTATAGTCTAGTCTATAGTCTAGTCTATAGTCTAGTCTATAGTCTAGTCTATAGTCTAGTCTATAGTCTAGTCTATAGTCTAGTCTATAGTCTAGTCTATAGTCTAGTCTATAGTCTAGTCTATAGTCTACAGTCTAGTCTATAGTCTAGTCTATAGTCTAGTCTATAGTCTAGTCTATAGTCTAGTCTATAGTCTAGTCTATAGTCTAGTCTATAGTCTAGTCTATAGTCTAGTCTATAGTCTAGTCTATAGTCTAGTCTATAGTCTAGTCTATAGTCTAGTCTATAGTCTAGTCTATAGTCTAGTCTATAGTCTAGTCTACAGTCTAGTCTATAGTCTAGTCTATAGTCTAGTCTATAGTCTAGTCTATATTCTAGTCTATAGTCTAGTCTATAGTCTAGTCTATAGTCTAGTCTATAGTCTAGTCTATAGTCTCGTCTATAGTATAGTCTATAGTCTAGTCTATAGTCTAGTCTATAGTCTAGTCTATAGTCTAGTCTATATTCTAGTCTATAGTCTAGTCTATAGTCTAGTCTACAGTCTAGTCTATAGTCTAGTCTATAGTCTAGTCTATAGTCTAGTCTATATAGTCTAGTCTAGTATATAGTCTAGACTATATACTAGTCTATAGTCTAGTATATAGTCTAGTCTATAGTCTAGTCTATAGCCTAGTCTAGAGTCTAGTCTATAGTCTAGTCTATAGTCTAGTCTATAGTCTAGTCTTTAGCCTAGTCTAGAGTCTAGTCAATAGTCTAGTCTATAGTCTAGTCTATAGTCTAGTCTATAGTCTAGTCTATAGTCTAGTCTATAGTCTAGTATATAGTCTAGACTATATACTAGTCTATAGTCTAGGCTATAGTCTAGTCTATAGTCTAGTCTATAATCTAGTCTATAGGCTAGTCTATAGCCTAGTCTAGAGTCTAGTCTATAGTCTAGTCTATAGTCTAGTCTATAGTCTAGTCTATAGTCTAGTCTATAGTCTAGTCTATAGTCTATAGTCTAGTCTATAGTCTAGTATATAATCTAGTGTATAGTCAAGTGTATAGTCTAGTCTGTAGTCTGGTGTATAGTTTAGTCTAGAGTCTAGTCAATAGTCTCTTCTATGAAAATGATGACCTTTTAATAATCTTGTTACAGGACATTTTATTGATATGGACTGCTTCAGAGAATTATTAAAAGCGTTACGTTGTTAGTTTTAGTATTAGCGTATTTATAGAGGATTTCTGATTCGAGAATTTTAAAATTTTAGATGGTACAATAATACATGATAGAACATAAATACCTACATTTCTAAAACATATTTTTAATAAATTCGTTATTTTCTAAATTAGCCAAATTAAGATAAATTATGTCAAATTCAGCAACTTTATTAGAAAGTGACAAAGAATTTTATATACACAGCATACCAGTTTTCAGTCACACACTTAAATTTCGAAAAAAAAAGTGAAGGGATTTCAAATTGAAATACCCATTATGTCTGCTCATAGTTGAGATTATTACACGTGTTTGAGTTGTAAAAAATACATAGTTGAAATATTGTATGTTTTAAATACTTCATGTCAAAGCTGATCATGCATCATACGATCATTTTAAAAGTGCAGTTGATCTTAACTGAATAATGAATAACATTAATTGTTTGAGTTAAAATTAACTCTGACTTTGGAGATTATTTCATTTAAAATGGTTGTTAGCTATGCATACATAAAAACTTTTATTGCCGCGATCACTTTCAGAACAGTTTTTATAAGAATATATCAGAGTTTTTTCATAAGTATAATATGTAGCAGTGATTGAGATTATTTTACTCACTTTACCCTCACTATGTGTTTATTGCAATTTGTTTGCGTGAAAAAGAAATAATTGGCATTGCCATTATGCACCACTACGCGTAGCTACGCCTATCAAATTGACACTTGTGGGTAACCACCGCTTGCTGTAGATCAATTATCTTCAGCTCAAAATCAAAATGTTTGTCATTTGTGATATGTTGACTTTTGATATAGTCAAATGTAAATTGAATGAAACTGTAACTGCATTTTTCTCACATTCTTGCTGTTAAGATAAAAAAGTAGTCCATATCTAATTTTTATTGAGATGCTAATCAGTTTACGCCTTGTATCCAATTAAATTATATAAAAAAATGTTGTTCATATCGAGCAACAAATGTTACCCCCTACTGCAAGTATAATAAAGACATTCAGTAGCATTGTTCTATCCAATGGAAACACAAAATTAGTTTTAGTTTCCGAAAAATTGGGTTAAAATTCATTGGAAGTTGGGGAGAAAGTTATATCAGAATTTTATTATTTTTGATCTCTTCTAGTATCTAGAGAATACATATATTAAAGGGACACTATGCACTAAGGTCTGATTTATGAGCCGTTTAATTAAGTTCACGATAGACAATTTTTATAGGTAACAAGTTGAAAATGTCCTTTAGGACTAGTAAGAGACAGTCAAGAACCCTTGCTTGGAGATATCAGGAATGAGTTGATGGTATCAGAAACCTCAGAGATCAGTAAGTGATTCCATTAGTATTATAAAATCGCCCTTATTAAGCGATTAAAGCATTTCAGATTTTGTTTTTGGTATCTGAGTGGCTTCATAGCCAGAAAGTCTGCACTGGACCACTGATTTCTGTAAGGTATAAGAACCTATAATCGGTCTCACAATCTGTTGCTGAAATATATGGGAAATTCGTGAATATTTTGAATGTGCACAGCCTTTGACAGGTGACTTTGTTAATAGTGCTAGGCTTATCTGATTTCAAATTTAGGGTCTTAATAAGAATAATCTCCAGGTATTTAACTTCTTCAGAAAACTCCACTGTTGTCTCAATAGGTTTCTGAGAACAGGGCCTTATAAATGATATAGGGGATGTATTGTTCACCTTCTTTACTTGCTATATACAGAATAGCTATATACAGAATCATAAGGTTTTCAAGTAGAATATCGATAATTAGTATCTGTGTAATGGCGATAATATGCCTCTTGATAATATGATTATCGATCTTCCATATATTTAAGTCAAGAGGAGTAACTGTGGTACTAAATATTGATAAATGAATTGATAACAAAAGAATGGCATACAAAAATGGATCAGGGTTCGGATAACAGAGTTGTATGATGAGTTGAATGGTGATGGATTTCTATTCATGTCTTAAATATAAAATTTCCTACTTTAACATGATATATTTATGTTTAGTCTGTTCATACCAGAATTACTGTGGTATGTCCCGTGTGAGTAAGATCGAAATTTTGACTTATTTGATTGAGATCGTACTTCATGTCTCTAGGTATTAGCGTCGAATCAACGTAGGACATTCTATCAGCGAGAATAGTTGTCGTAAAATGCTTCAAATATGATGTGAAGATTACCGGGCAGGAAGCAACGATACTGCAATTGTCAGAGATTGCATTTTGCTCAAGTATTTGAGTACTTACAAGTCACAAAATGGGCGTTGGAGAGTCGTCTTAAGCTTACCCTGTATCTCCGTATGATAGGGCTATAAACCAGATACACCCGTAAAGTCCTCAAATATCTGTTCATTTCCTATTAACAGCTGGAACGTATTTTCTATGTGTGGCACATTATATAGCATCAAATTGACATATTACAGAAAGCCCCTTATCCGTTGAGAGGCCAAAGCTTTCTCAATTTGAAAATATTGTGTCGGTGTAAGGGTTCGGTTAGAATTGCCAAGAAAACTTATTTGTCGATTGAATTTTGGCAATTGTTTAGATGTGCCATCAGATCTTGCGCTTGAGTTTACGAACATATCCCGCGATTATATTAGATTTAAAAAGCTTTGACAGTTGTGCTTTTGTAAAAAACAAACAAAAATGGTCCATTTGCTGCAAGAGATCTTTGGGGGCTTACTTTTTGATACATCCCATAATCATCTGAGATAACCATGAGTAGGATGAACCTATGCATGTTCTTAGGCCGGGATCCTAGCCGATTTTTATTGGTTTTACTCTATATCTTCTAGTTTGGGAGAAACTATTCCCTCAAACAACCAATTTATACTGAGATATAGAAGAAATTCTCGACAGATTCTCCTTTTTGATCTTTTTCCTTTACTTTTCGGGCTAAAATTGACCGTAAATTCACCCAAATTAAAGAATCTGACGATATTCTGGACCCAAAAAAAGCTGAAGCCATAAATTTAAGCGAAGTTGTTAGGCAAGTCAGATCTGCTAAAGGATTTTATAGGTCAAGCATGATCTCGATTGACGAATCTATTGAGGAGATTACGAAGGAAAATGAAACCCGATGTAAATTAACGCGCAATTAAAAACCTATTGAATTTACCCTTAGTAAGCACCATGTGTAGTGCTTCTATAAGAAAGCTTCAGAGAAAGATAAATTGCTGTATTGCAAATCTGAACTCTTTAGACATAGATACGGATCAGTGGGATCCTATCTTAGTATATTTATGCACATCGAAATTACCCAGAGAAACCCGAAGAGAATTCGAGAAATCTCTTCCAGATTGTGCAGAAATGCCATCTTGGACTGACTTAGATGTATTTTTGACTAACACATTTAAGGAACTAACTTCGGTTAATGATGTCCAGGACCATAGTATTAATCCTACCCACCCTAAAACCAAACAATTCAAAGATGTTAGAACACAATATGACAGAAAAGGCAAAACATTTCATAAAGTAACAAATGATTCGAATGCGAAAAACCCAAAAAATCAACCAAAACCCATAAAAAACCCACCCACCCACAACTCACCCACCCAAAACAAACGTAAAACCAAACAAAAATTCCCCTCTTCAAACAACCCAAGCACCCAAATTAAACATGATGGTTCTATTCGCAAGCTTTGAAGCGAAAATCATACTTTGAGGTTATGTTCGTCATTCAATTCTCTTGGAATAAACGAGAGAATTGAGTTTGTAAAGAAATATGAAATATGTTACAATTGTTTAGCCGTCGGTCATGTCATACAAGCTTGTCGCAGTACATTCATATGTAGATATTGCGGTGGACGACATAATAGTCTATTACACCGACCAAATTCCAGGATAAACCCACATAATGAATATAATCAGGCATCTTCATCGTCAAATACAGTTCAGTCTTTCTCGACCCACACCCAATCAAGCAAACCCATACCCATAGATGACAGAACAAAGTTATTAGGAACTGCAGTTCTGAATGTTGAAGTTCAAGGTGAATTATTTCCAGCTAGAGCGCTTATTGACCCAGCGTCAGACTTCTCGTTTATTACAGATAAACTGAGAAGGAAGCTAAAATTATACACTACACCCATAGTTGTTGAAATATCAGGATTAAACGAGATAGTTTCTGCTCGTTCTAATAAACTATGTCAAGTGTTATGGCGCTCAAACACCCAAAACGATTTTAGATTGAATATCCAAGCAATTGTTTACTGGACTTTGTCGCATCTATTTGTAAAGGAAATACATATGATCAAAGTGATCTGTAGTCCTTCAGAGATCAATTCTTTAGCTTAGGTCAGTCCCTATAGCATTGCATTCCCAAGGATATCTGAATCAGTTATTATATATGTATATCTGGTCTCGCTTATTTTCTATCATACGAACAAATAGATCGCTTATTATTATTACTAAGCGACCCGATTTTTCATAGCCAGCACACAAAGTATTTTTTTTAAATTGCAATCTTATCCAATTTTGGTTGACTATACTTTAGCTTTGGTTATAAGATTTATTAGGTATTACCGAAGTAACATAAAAAATATTAACACAAATTGACAGCAAAAACTTACAAATCCAATAAAACTTTAATTGGACCATTTTATGAACTCACATTAAATTGTCATAAAACAACTTACCGCACAGTTAACTTGAAAAAAAGACCGACTAAATTGGAATCAGATACGCCAACAAAAGGAGTGGAAAAGAGAAGTTAACAGCCCCTAAAGCGACAATCGCGACCACATAAATAAAACTTTTGTATAAAAGCATTACCCTTCTAAAAAGCTTGAGCTTCTTACGCACCTATACTTTTAAAGCTACAGATTAACTAGTAGAACAAATACAATAAATATAACAGTCAATAAAAACTCAAAATGATTTATATTTGAAAAAAATATTTATGTTTTATGACGCGTGTGCGTTCTCTTTTGGCATCATTAGTGAAATATCATAAAAAAGACTAGTTGCAGATCTATTAACAGATGGATCAGTCAGTCTTATAGCCGCAGATTTTTAGACTGAAAACCACAAAAAAGACATTATAACAAATTCATTAACTACCGAATGAAGTAGAACCAAAAGAAAAAAAACACAAACTACTTCGATTACTTATCAAATTAAAATAGTTTAGAAAAAATTTCAACAAAAACAAAAAGTTCCAATGAATTGGTATTAAAAACAAAACTCAAATCGATCAAATCTGTCACAGTGGTTAGGAGAGCAATGAAATCCAGCATGAAATTCTATTTGACATAAGCAAATCTAATTTGGTTAACAAGCTTAAAATGTAAGACCGCCCGTTGCTTAAGTAAATGTTTGAATTTCAGACACAATTTGTTAATAATAATTTTTTCAGTTGATATGACTAGCAGTTACTTTTAAAACTAGTCTTCTTTATGCCAAATCTACCTCCACATTGCATGTCATGTTAAAAACTACTAAGTCTATGGTTGGTTCTATGTACATATATCTAACCACTTATCCATATACTATTCCATTTACGAGCATTGTACATTTAATTAATACCAGTGCCAGCATTGACTTTGGCAATGATTTTTTTGTTTGCTGCTCGTTTAGCGTTCATCCTTCATGCAACAGATATTTTTATATTCAAGGAATTATAAATAGGCATTTGTACTTTATAAGTTAGTTTTACAGAAACAAAAAATTGTAAAATATATTATTAAGAAATTTCTGAATAAATCAGTTGCAACAAAAATAGTGCACATGCGGCACACTATGCTTAATTTGTTAAACTTAATACGAACGTGTATGCCAACACTTGAGACTTTAGTTGCAGTATTCGATTGTTTTTGCAAGACATTTTTGGTTTTGGTGCCATTTTGTAACTTTTACTCTGAGTTACCACGACTAATAGCCTCCTAAGGACCCTAACTGAGAAAGGACTTCGACCTGTCTGCTATGCAGACGATGTCGTAATACTTTTAAAGGGAAAGGATCCGAATTACTTGAGCAGAAGAGTTGAGTAGGCTGTGAATACGGCCTTAAGCTGGTCTCAACCGAGAGGCCTCAATGTTAACCCGGCGAAAACGGAAATCTGTCTCTTCGCAAGAAAGGCAAAAATTTCTACGTATACTGAACCATGCTTCCTGAGCAAAAAGATACCGGTGACAGACCAAGTGAAGTACTTAGGTGTAATCCTTGATTGGAAATTAAAATGGCGACACCACATAGAGGATAGGATCAAACAGGGCACATCGGTGGTGGGCAATATGCAGTTTTACCCAGATTTTAGTGCAAAGGTCAGCAGTTAATTAATACAGCAAAAGTTTTCTTCAAAAATACTGTTTGGATTCTTGAGAATAGAGTTGATTTCAACGCTCGTAAATCTCAATGTTGACATTCGCGAACGGACTATCTCTGCTAGATTTAAAAGAGTTCCACTAAGAGATATTTTACCTTTTAGTATATCAACCAGTTTTTTTGATTTTTTATGGTCGAAATCTCAGTCTGAATGACCTTTTGAAGCAAGATACTTTGTGATTAAATACCCACTCCCTTCATACATTTACATCCATGATGATGAGAATGTCATTTTAAACTGCGGCACAATTAAGCCGCAAATCAAAGAGATAACTAGACGACACAAGCTCATTATTGTTCTGTTTTACTCCTTTAATCGTAAGAAGGTAAACATATTTGATCTGACTAGAATCTGACTAGATTCATGTGACTTTCTTATCAACTTGCACTAACTAATAAAACTCTGATCTGAAAACAATAAAATCTGGTCCTCATGTAAAGGGGAAAACAAAGATTATACCTTTTTATTCCCGCCATCAAAAAAGATGAGGGGTATCACTCCGTTTGTAATACATCGAAATATTGGTCGTGAACCCACTAAAGTATATATATTCTGGGTGATTATAAATTCTAAGACGATCTAGCCATGTCGTTCCGTCTGTCTGTTGAAAGCACGATAGAGTCCGAACGTAAAGAGCTAGGGAGTTGAAACTTTGCATAAATATTTTCGATGCAGTTTGTTTGGTATTGAAAATGGACCATGTTTTCGCATAGTTCCCATACAAGTGGCCCCCCGAAATACAGTTTAAACAGTCATATCTGGTTGAGAAACACCAGTATTGGAATGAAATTCCACATAAACAAGTTTTATATAAACAGAAATCTCCTTACAAAATTTTATGAGGATCGGTCCATAATTGACTCTACCCCTCCCATATAAGGTCCCTCTCAGAAAATTACTATAACGCTCATAACCCGCATCAAAATGACAGTAAAGCAACGAAATTCAACATAAACAAGTTTTAGGGGAACTGAAATCCCTCTGTCCAATTTTATGGGGATTGGTCCATAATTGACCCTAACCGAGATACAAGATCCCCTCAGAAAATGTCAATAACGCCCATAACTTGCTTCAAAATGGTAGTAAAGTAATAAAAATTTTACATAAACAAGTTTTAGGGGAACTAAAATCTCTTTGTGCAATTTTATGGCGATTGGTCCATAATTAAACTTACCCTCCATATAAAGTTCCTCTCAGAAAATTACGTTAAAGTTCATAGTTCAGTAACCAATTCCAGTATATCAACGAAATCGACATAAACATGTTTAGTAGGAACTAAATCTATCTGCCAGATATTGTGAGTATTAGTCCATAATTGATCCTACCCCCCATATAAGGTCCCCCTAAGAAAATAACTTTAACGCTCATACCTATAACTTGCCTCACTATAAGGTCCATTTAGAAAATGACAATAACGTTCATAACTTGCTTAAAAATAGTAGTACAGCAACGAAATTCGATATAAACGAGTTTTAGAGGAACATAATTCTAATTGTCAAATTTTTTAAGGATCGGTCCATAATTGACCCCATCTCCAATATGCTCTACCTTAAAGATACCAGTATCGTCATGAACTACATCTAAAATCTTTCTGTCTCGACATAATGGTATACGCACGAATTTCGTATAGCACGACGAACTAATCGACAAAAATTCGTTGCGTAAATTCGTCGAATGGAACACAATCAAATTATTCGTACTGCGAATTCGTTTCAAAATTTGTTTGTTCGAAATTGGAAAAAGTAAGAAAAAGGAACAAAAATTATATTTTTGTAAATTTCCACGATTTTCAGATAATTTTAACAGCTTTAAAATTTATTCGAACATTATTTCGAAATTAGAAAATGTAAGAAATTGGCCTCGAAAAGAACTAAAATTATATTTTTGTGAATATCCCCAATTTTGAGATTATTTTAACAGCTTCAAAATTTTTTCGAACATTACTTCGAAATTTCGAACTTAGTTTTAAATATTCCAACATAGAATTGTAGTGTCATTAAGTGTACTCCAGATTGCCAAATTTCAGACAATTCGGGCCACGAGAACTAGTTTTAATGGCTTTAAAAATTTTTCGAACTTAAATTCGAATTTTCGAAAATTTTATTTTTAGTTTTTATGACCCAGAGATTATTTTAAGAGCATAAAAAACTTTTCGAACATAACTTCGAATATAATTTCGAATATTCGAACATAATATTGTATTGTCATTAGCTGTACTCACAACCGCAAAATTTCAGCAAATTCGGGCTACCGGAATTGGTTTTAAAACAATTTTCCCCAATTAATTCGTCGTTCGTCTGCGTAAGAAATAGAAATAAACCTATCGCACAGTTCGTTACGTACGACGAATTTCGTCATACGCAATGATTGTGTACATTTTCATATAACCAAGCGTGTTCTATTTCTGACGACGAATATTCGTTCCGAAAAATTCGTCGTTCGTCCCAATTGTGCGTATACTATAACATGTTTTATTGAACCAACATTTTTGTAAAATTTTATCGGTCCAAAATTCTGATAACAAAAGGATCGATTCATATAGTATAGATCCACATTCCAAAATTCACTTGATATTTATGGCATATAAAGATTCAACATAGCCAAATATAACACTCTTATTTGTTTAATTTTTTTTCTAAATCGTAAATTAAGTTCTAAGTGTAAAATTGTATATATTACATGCAGTTTTTTATATTAAAATAATATCGTTACAATTGCCACCTTTAATTTCAGCTATGATTCATAATTAATTGACCCAGTTTTTTTTGTCTTCATGTAAAATTAATTCATTATTAGTTTTTTTATATAAATTTTGTTATTAATTTATGCGTAAATTTGATATTGGAGTACTTAAGTTTATGTTTTTTTGTAAGCGGCATATTTTGTTGAATTTTTGTTAATCACTTCAATTTAGAATGATCATTAATAATTTTGAATTCATTTTTTTTTTCTTTAAATGCAAGTACTTAAAAATATAAGTGATTTAAATCTTTCAACAAAAAAAAAAAAAAAATAATTAATAGTTTTAACAAATATAGTTACGTAGCTACAGGAGGGCAGAAGTCATTTACTCTTAGAGTTTTTCAAACACAAAGTGACAATGCGTGAGATTATTGCGAGAGACAGAACAATAAATCAGAAATTATTTTTCGAAATAGACTAAATCCATAGCGGCTAGATTAAGATCAAATTGATCAGTCTAGTACAATATACACTTTCAATTGAATAAATGAGAGGCACGTAACGCCAACATTGTATTTTCGTTTTACAAGAGTGTGTGGTCCGTTATTATTTTGACACATTCATACATCTCAACCATGTGTCACTGTTACAACTCTGTTAAGAAAACAACAATTTTTGAAAGCGACAAAAATTGTTGTTACTTAAACGATCTACTTTTACAAACGCTAATAAAGTATGAAAAGTAATGAAAACGTTTTATGCCAAAACAACTTAAAATTTGTTTGCAAATTTTTCTATAACATTTTTGTCAAAAACAATCTCTAGGGAATTCTAAGTATCACTATTTAAAAGTAAATAGAGAAAAAACAACAACAACAATTACACCACTTTTAAAAAGTCATTTGCGTTGGATATCATGATTAGGAAAATTTGTTTATGGAAAAACTAGATTTTTATTGAAATATTTGAAATTCAACACAAAACATTTTTAAACAAATTGTGTGCAACATTCGTAATGCAACATTATTTGTAAGAAAACAAAAAAATAATTTCATAGAAAAACAATGTTTATGTTGGCAACACGTGCCTGCCGAAAAATCTCTATAAATCGACATTGTTTACCAACAAAATTACGTATTACAGGGAATTTTATAATATTTCCAAGGATTTTAATAATGATGAGTTGATAATGAAAAAAAAAATTCTTTAATTAATTCAATTAAAATTATTATAGTGAATGAACACGTAATATATTGTCAATCTTATAAGTTATCGAAACATATAATTTCATAATGATATATTACCGGTCAGTGCAAAATAAGGCACGTGAATCATAAGAATGTTATTAGTACAGTCATTCAATCAATTGCTTAGGAACGGATTAATATCTGTGGACTGAAGTATTGGACCTTAACGGTTTATCGAATATAAACCGATAATATAGTTGTTTAAAAAAAAAATATATCTTGTTTGATATTATTGTATCAACTACGGCTATACAATTCTCTAATCCGGAGGTTCAACATTGTTTTACTTACTTCTACAGAATTTGTCTATAAATATATAGGATAAACTGAAGTTGGGTTAGCTGTAGAGTTTAATATGTGGTAGGTAAAATAAGGACCTTGATCACAATCTGGATGTTCATTATGGACGGCACTGTCCAATATTGTTTTGAGCTGCAGTTTTTTTTCTGTTTCTGCTATTGGAGTCGTGTGAACTCAAAATACGATATTCATGCGGTATCCTGCGTCCTCCGAATTAAAGGAGTCTTTAGGACTCACACAGTACTAGCCAACTTACCACTATCCGGCCAATCATGCTAACAAATGGCGTTCCTGCTTCGAAATTTCTGCGCGATTGCAGTAGCACCAGCTTAAGAGGTAAACAGCTTGTCAAAGGCAACGCCCAACATTTTTGAACAGTTTACAGTGAGAAAAGTGAGATTTACCTTCTTTGTCCAGGTGGGGAAGAGTGTTGCCGATGACTTCGCTGTAGGTTTCTCGTAGTGAAGAAATTGTTTAATTCTTCGAGATAACCATTAAGCAGATCGCATAGGTCACCAACATCATGACCCCTCGTCATAATGGTACACATAAGATATCACTGTCCTTATGAATGTGTCAGGATCCAAGAGTGGTTGGGATAGAACAACGGCTTTGGAAATGCTTGATTAATTCAACGGGGTTTGTATAGCTTATCTCTAACCTGAACTAACAACTCAGATAGTTTACAATCCATCAATTCGTAATGTTTGTATGTACTTGAAGAGAGTCTTTTTACAAGCCCTCTGCTGGTTTAAGTCCTCTGAGATCTGAGTGGCAATGCTGTTTAATCCATCCCGGTGACGAGCTGCTGTGAGATGGCGCATCAGTAAGGGTGTAGAATAACCTTAAGAGCCTTATGATGACTTTATCCACCTTTCAGATATTGGATACGACTAGGCCCTAGGCCACTCTCTGACTGGGTATCAACATCAGCATGGATATTACTTTAGGGCCAACTGCTCCGATGGTAGTGTTAATGGCCTTTGAAACTTTAGAAACTGTGATAAGTTAGAGACTGGAAGTTTGTGAAGATTGCGTTATCTGTAAACTTTATTACGGTTCTATCAACTTTCTTCGTCGGGTTAAATATATACGTTAATGTGGATCACTAATTTCTAAGTCCTGAGCTTAGGTGGCAATTTTTGACCAAACTGCTGATGTCGCTGTTTAGCTGGGCAAGCCGTTTTTAATGCATTCATTTCCGATCTCTATTTAGAAGTTCGGTTGCACTGCAGGAATTCGTCTAGCTGAAATAAATCGGACGGCTGCTGCTCATATTTTCGTCGAATTTTCCCTTTGTTTGGTATTAGAAGGAGATGGTAGATCTTTGAAGATAAGATCGGTGAATTCTATGAATCCGTGTCAGTCTGCTATCTTTTGATTGATCTAATTACTATGTTTAAAGACAAAGAAGTCATTGAGTCGTTCCAGAAATCGATTGTGGGGAAGTTGTCTGATCCTAAAGAAACTATGGTTCTCCAGGTTGTGTAGTTGTTAATAACCGGACTCGCTACTGATATATCTGGAAAGCTTTTGCAGATACCCCTAATCCATGTGATGCAGTAATTGAGGGTACAAAAGGTGGATTCATCTACTTGTTCCGACAGTAACGTACCTCTCTAGTCTTTCCCTAAATTGAAGTGCCAGAGTTCATTGATATCAACATAGTCATCAGTCATAGTTCATTCCGGAGCAGTTTATATGGTAACACCAGCCCAAACAAAAGTTGCACCTTAATTTGGTTGACATGTGAGGCAGTCATGGTCTGGGATTTTTATTGTTTTTAAATCATAATGACTTTCATTCCGAAACTGTAGTAAGAAGTTGGAAAGCTCAAGTACCTGAGTGAAGTGCGTCCTCTTCGAAGTCATTCGTTCTACATTGGGGGCGATTAGTGGACCATTTTTAGTCTATTTAGTGGATGAAAAAGACTACCGCGAAATCAGGGCGTCAAGGCATCTTGACCAAATTAACGTCGTATCTTTTGAAATATTGATACATTAAGTAGCGGATTAGGTAGGGTCTGATCCTACCTTAACGCCCTAATTTCCTGTGAAAGATTTAATCGTTCCAAGTTAATGATTGTACAATGTATTTGATTTGTTTCATTATCAGGCTTCAGAGCTGAGAGCACCCAAAGATGTCGATTTCTCGTCTTTGCTTATTTTAATTTCGGAAATTGCGACTGAAAGCTAAATATCGTATATACTTAGAGGGTTTTGAGTTGCTACTTGTCCTAAAGCTATTGATCATACATTTACAATGCCGTTTCTTTTCTCCTTGCACTTTAGAACCGGGAAACTTCGAGATTTAACTTCTCAAAAGCTCAAAGCTTAATTCGCGGAGTTTTAGTTTTGGACTTATGACTCATACAGTAATTTGCGACGATCATTTCATTTCATTTCCGCAACCAATCTTATAATTGTTGGTCATCAAAGTTGTTTAACTAAAGTTACAATTCGAACGCCGCCGAAGTGCAGTAGTTAGTAATCATTGCCGTTAATGTCATTTTTATTATATTGATAAAAAGTTGTTGGTTTGTTTTTGTCATTATGTGCAGCAGTGTTTGGCTGGTTGGTTACTACATTTAGAGATTGTTACCAAAGTTAAATGCTGCCTGCCATTGTTGGTATTTTTGTTTCCAGTTACCCATTGTAGACTGTCAATATCACTGTTTAGATCACAGTTTTTTCACTTGTTTCTTTTTTTATATCGTGTTTTGATTTATTTGTAAAGTCATCGCTAGTTTAAAACCAAAATAGTAAAAAAAAAACAATAAAGACAAAAAAAAAAAAATCAAGTGCTGCTAACTTGGTGTCTCGCATTGATTTCACATTTAAGAGTGTAAAACTTGATGCGTATCAGAGGGGTCTATTGCATTTAATTGAATGGTAAAAAACAATTTTTTCGCAAGCTAAATCAATTGTCATTATAAACATTGTTTTATTGATATTTTTTTTTTTGATTTCTTTGAAAATCAAATTTTAATTGATTTCAACAGCTTTTGATGGATGATGCACTCTAATGTGTACACCTGATATGACAGGGGATTTTGCTTTTTATTGCGATATTGGATTAATTTTATTCTTTTAGTTCTTAGAATTTCTCATTTCGTAAAGAGAATTAATTTTTTGGGTAGAAACTTAAACAGCTTATAAAATTAATGACAGATTGTTATTGTTGAATGGTTGAAATCAGGTATGGAAAATTCAGTACTTTAGTACTTTTTTCAGTACTTTTTGATATCGAAAAATACCGCGATACTCCCACCATATCATTGGTACTTTTTATAGTCTTTAGCATAGTCTATAGTCTAGTCTACTAGTCTATAGTCTAGTCTATAGTATAGTCTATAGTCTAGTCTATACTCTAGTCTATAGTCTAGTATATAGTCTAGTCTATAGTCTAGTCTATAGTCTAGTCTATAGTCTAGTCTATAGTCTAGTCTATAGTCTAGTCTATAGTCTAGTCTATAGTCTAGTCTATAGTCTTGTCTATAGTCTAGTCTATAGTCTAGTCTATAGTCTAGTCTATAGTCTAGTCTATAGTCTAGTCTATAGTCTAGTCTATAGTCTAGTCTATAGTCTAGTCTATAGTCTAGTCTATAGTCTAGTCTATAGTCTAGTCTATAGTCTAGTCCATAGTCTTGTCTATAGTCCAGTTATAGTCTAGTCTATAGTCTAGTCTATAGTATAGTCTATAGTCTAGTCTAGTCTATAGTCTAGTCTATAGTCTAGTCTATAGTCTAGTCTATAGTCTAGTCTATAGTCTAGTCTATAGTCTAGTCTATAGTCGTAGTCTATAGTCTAGTCTATAGTTAGTCTAGTCTCTAGTAGTCTATAGTCTAGTCTATAGTCTAGTCTAGTCTATAGTCTAGTCTATAGTCTAGTCTATAGTCTAGTCTATAGTCTAGTCTATAGTCTAGTCTATAGTCTAGTCTATAGTCTAGTCTATAGTCTAGTCTATAGTCTAGTCTATAGTCTAGTCTATAGTCTAGTCTATAGTCTAGTCTATAGTCTAGTCTATAGTCTAGTCTATAGTCTAGTCTATAGTCTAGTCTATAGTCTAGTCTATAGTCTAGTCTATAGTCTAGTCTATAGTCTAGTCTATAGTCTAGTCTATAGTCTAGTCTAGTCTAGTCTAGTCTAGTCTATAGTCTAGTCTATAGTCTAGTCTATAGTCTAGTCTATAGTCTAGTCTATAGTCTAGTCTATAGTCTAGTCTATAGTCTAGTCTATAGTCTAGTCTATAGTCTAGTCTATAGTCTAGTCTATAGTCTAGTCTATAGTCTAGTCCTAGTCTATAGTCTAGTCTATAGTCTAGTCTATAGTCTAGTCTATAGTCTAGTCTATAGTCTAGTCTATAGTCTAGTCTATAGTCTAGTCTATAGTCTAGTCTATAGTCTAGTCTATAGTCTAGTCTATAGTCTAGTCTATAGTCTAGTCTATAGTCTAGTCTATAGTCTAGTCTATAGTTTAGTCTAGTCTATAGTCTAGTCTATAGTTTAGTCTATAGTTTAGTCTATAGTCTAGTCTATAGTTTAGTCTATAGTCTAGTCTATATTCTAGTCTATAGACTAGTCTATAGTCTAGTCTATAGTTTAGTCTATAGTCTAGTCTATAGTCTAGTCTATAGTTTAGTCTATAGTCTAGTCTATAGTCTAGTCTATAGACTAGTCTATAGTCTAGTCTATAGTCTAGTCTATAGTTTTGTCTATAGTCTAGTCTATAGTCTAGTGTATAGTCAGTCAATTGTCTAGTCTATAGTCTAGTCTATAGTCTAGTGTATAGTCTAGTCTATAGTCTAGTGTATAGTCTTGTCTATAGTCTAGTCCATAGTCTTGTCTATAGTCCAGTTATAGTCTAGTCTATAGTCTAGTCTATAGTCTAGTCTATAGTCTAGTCTATAGTCTAGTCTATAGTCTAGTCTATAGTCTAGTCTATAGTCTAGTCTATAGTCTAGTCTATAGTCTAGTCTATAGTCTAGTCTATAGTCTAGTCCATAGTCTAGTCTATAGTCTAGTCTATAGTCTAGTCTATAGTCTAGTCTATAGTCTAGTCTATAGTCTAGTCTATAGTCTAGTCTATAGTCTAGTCTATAGTCTAGTCTATAGTCTAGTCTATAGTCTAGTCTATAGTCTAGTCTATAGTCTAGTCTATAGTCTAGTCTATAGTCTAGTCTATAGTCTAGTCTATAGTCTAGTCTATAGTCTAGTCTATAGTCTAGTCTATAGTCTACGGTCTAGTCTATAATCTAGTCTATAGTCTGGTCTATAGTCTAGTCTATAGTCTAGTCACTGGTCTAGTTTATATTCTAGTTTAAGACCTAGTAATAATCTAGTATGTAGTCCAGTCTGATTTCTATAGTCTAGTCTATAGTTTAGTCTATTGTCTATTTTCAAAAACATTGTAGTTGAGTATTGAATAGGATCTAAACTTGTTTCTTTCAATTTCAACACGAAATCACATTTACTCTTATCTAATATTTAGTAACGCTTTTCAAATCAATTTATATTTCAATTTTTTATTAATTTATTTATTTATTTTGTTGTAGTGTTGTTGTGTTTGTTTTTATCTAAAAGTTTTTCATAAATAAGTAATTGCATCTTTAATCATTGCCATTCATTCATACGTTCGCTCGTTCTCTCGTTCATTCATATTTAACAATCGTAACAATTACTTGTGCGTGAATGTATCCATAAGTTGGTATAAATCAAATGTTCTATTAAATATTGAAAAGTGTGCATCTGTGTATGCACTTGAAGAAATATGTTTATTAAATACGAAAATGTCACATTATTAAACACTTCGTGGTTAAGGCTGTAATAAACTCGGACTACACTTATAAGCAAGTTCATAAGACGATTACAATGTGTATATGACTTTAAAATTAATTCTATAGCGATCTGAGATCATTCATACGATATTTTACAATTATGAATCTTAACCGAGCCGAAATATAAATGTTATCTGATCTTATTTGAAAAACATTTTAGTTTTTCTTACTTTTATTCGTTCTCACTTAAGGAGTATCTAATCTTCTGTAGAATACGAGACACTCGTATTACACTAGTTCACAATACTGCGTCCGTCTCTTAAGGGAGGATGGTGTTTATCGTATGGTCTTATCTACATAATAATAATATGAGAATTGGTGCAACTTTTTGCTATAGCGCTATTACCGTTAGATCATAAGATCTGTATTTGGTTAAAAAAAAAAAAAAACTTTAGACTTCCCTGATCAATATAAATCTCCGCAGTTTGCCTTCATTATATGAAGAAAGAAGCATTTGCAGAACGCCTCGAACCTTATGTTGATTTATTTGCAGTGATGCAGATTATTTTAAAGCACCAGCTAATGGAGGGATTCTGGACTAATTTCAATACAAAAATGTTTACATTTTCCTTGTTCAGTTTTTAGTCCTTTGCTTCAAGACCATTATTCTGAAACTTAATAGGAAATGGAGGACGAATCACACTTTCACTGTTCTTTGAAAAGGAATGAGTTGTTTAACTCCTCGGATGGAGGAGGCTATGATGGTCTCGTTGCAACTACTGATCATGATACTCTACAATGATCATCATCTCCAAAGTAAAACTTACTTTGCTCTGTTTTTTAGAAAGGCTATTTCCCACTTGTTACATCCAGTAATTTTAGCGTCATCTAACGCTGCAAAATGATCACACTTTGTATGCGATCTTCTCTATTATACCCACTATGATATCAACTTGTAACTCATACTGGTGGATAATTCATATTTGCTCATATTTTGACACATGCGTCTCACTTGATGTTTGACGCTTTTTACTATGTCAGATGTTGAGGATTTTAACAGCAACCAGAGTTATTTAAGTGTTAGATATCGGAGGCTGTGTTCTTGGTTTATTATCTTATTGATCTTGTTTTGCTGTGTTGGTTACGTTCCTACCTTAGTCTTCCAGAGGCCTCCTCAAATGAGAGTATAAAATTCGATTTGAGAGTGCATTAGGAACCACGACCCTGTTTTTGGATATTTTGTGTAGCCCGTTGGTTCACCATAAAAGGGTTTATTTCAAGCATGAGAATAACGGATTTAATTGATGCGATATTCAACACCCGACCATTAGAACACCCGACCAGACTTCATACGACATTAAGGCCTTGAGCAGACGAAGGTGGTGTAGAACTCCGACTAAAATATTGAGGGGAATATATGGATATTGCCTTCTTAATGTTAGATTCACTAATGTACGCTCCAGTATCACCATCTATGTGTTTGCTCCCATCAGTAAACTAAACTTGATCAGTACTTTGCTGCTACCATCTTTTATTGGTTCATTGGTTCCTGTCAGGTATCATAACTTCGAAGGAATGGTCGAAAACCATAATCGATATAGCATAGCATGCATCAAGGGTTAAGTCTTCTTTACATGCCTTGTCCGGTTGTGATTAGTCCCATTCCGAGTTTATCTCCACAATAATAGTATTTAGTATTTCTTTATACTTCCGTATGGTTATGGCTGTGCTTCTATCGTTTTTCCCTGGTAGTCAAGGGTATTGGATCTAGCGCGTTCAATGACCTATGAAATACTTGTACCGATGAGAGTGCTTGTAGCTTCCTATTTCTTTTACTTTATCTTGTTCTAACTTTGCAGCGAATTGTAAACTTTTAATTCTTTCAAATCGGGTAGGTATAGTTGGAACCATCGTATATGTAAGTGTAAACTTTCTTGTCTTCTTAGTCCACCGATTCCGATTATACTGGCAACTACCACGCCGTCTAATTGTTGTGGTCGTAGCAGCACCAGCGGTTCTTAAATCTGTGGCTGGTAATTTATTCAGTAGGCAAACTGAATATAGAAAACTTGGTCAAGTTGTAGTAATCAAATAGGGGTGCTTTCCACTCTGCAGTCCTTACTGTAAAGGATAAACTCTATGTATCTAGTTGCTTAAGGCATGCTCAAGTTAAGAGTCCTTTATAGGACTCTAAAGTTATTCTCATAATGAATTCGAAAGTCTACGGTTTTCGACCTTTAAACAAACATTGCCACACTATTTAACTAAATAATTTCTCTCAGTGCTTTCGAACTCATAAATACGTTCAAGTGTTCGTGTACTCGTACTACAAACGAATAGTTTAGTTTTTTTCCTTCACAAATGTGTTAAGAATTTTGATTTACTGCTTTATTGATGCAGCATTGAGTTGAGTTCAATTTTCAATTTTTTTTGTACGAATTTTACAAATGATCAATAATTTTTTTATAAGAATTTTTTTTTAATTTTTCAATATGTTTAGTTTCTGGTAATTGACACAAATACTTTGTAAATAAATTACAATAAGAAACGTGGTTATTTCTATAATTAACACCATGAAAATGTGGTTTATCGATGTTAATTTGAAAAAAATGAATGAATGAATTAATGAAAAGTAATCAGAAATAATTGTGAAATCAAAAGAATACAGTTAATATATTATAAAGAATTTTTTATGAAAAGGAAATGTCAAGGACTGTCTGTATATTATAAAGATGTGACGGGGGTTAAGAAGTTAGATTCCAAAACCTAAATTTAGGGTATTACAGATAAATATAAGTTTATAATGTTTTAATGTTTTAGTGATAAATACTTCAAAGTTTGCCGAAATACCACGATTTTGTTATAGAAAGTATAACATATTTATTTGTTATATTCATCGTTTTACTTAAAATTATTTAACCTAAGGCTGTTTAATTATTAAATATTTGTTTAAATTCCAAAAACCCATTTTAAAGAAAGTGGGGATTTTACGCCCCAGATTCAAACAAAACAAAACGTTCAACGTAAAACAACTAAACGATATTGTAAAAAAATCGAAAGTAACGTATTAACACTATTGAAAATCCCACCTGTCAATTATAAACTAAATAATAATTGTAGCGCCAATAATAAATAACAATATTAAACATAATTATTAATATCCGTTAAGGAACTTGGGATTACCTGGTTGTTTTTTGTTTTTCTTCACAAGGCATGAAAATTGTAACAAATGTTATTCAAATTTAAAATTATAAGAAAAAAATCCCAAGAATTTCAACTGATTCAAAACTTAACAGCCAGTTGTTGTTGTGGAATTTCTAATTAAAGTGGAATAATAATGAAAATGTAAAGTAGATTTAACTGAACAAAAGCAATAAGAGTTGAACCAACATAGCATGTACTCATACATTGAACACCCACTGTGCTTGACCATTAAACATGGTTAATGTTTGATTCAATTTAAGCATGAGTACAATTATATGCGGTTCATTCATTGCTGGAAGGAAAGTTATTGAACGGTGTTGCCAATAGAATTAGCAGGTCAGTTCAAATCTAAACTAATAATCTAGTTACTACTAGTAAATATTAGACATTTTGGTTCAATGAATATTGTTAAGGAAAATGTTCAACCATTGGAACAATCAATAATTGCAAGAATTGTGTTAATAGATAGACGGGATCAATAATCGAACCGCTTAACATGAGTACCTGCCTTGACCGACTTATCTCACGGTGGTCTTTTGCACTACTTATGTGGACTAGCGACGGTTCACAACCTTTAAATAATATTCAAAATAAGGAACAAGTATTATATCTATCTAATCTCTAATATCAAGTATATATATCTAATCTCTAGCCAAGTAGTTTAATTGCGAAATGACTGACATCATAACTACACTCCAATGATACCACGACGAAGAGGAAGCAATCACTCATAGAGTCAATTTACAGGATAGATATTGGTAAAAGTACTCACCTACATAGTACTTGAATATAGCAGTCTGTTAATCTAAGAGCCATTAACAAAAACCCATCTTGTTTTTATCAAACACATCCAGTTTGAGATCCCGAAGGCCGAAGGACTTATCCCTAATACTTGCATATAACAGTCTTTTAATCTTATCTTTCTACAATCATGGTTTTAACCGAGAGCCATCAAATGTAACTCAAAGAAACCTTAACAATGATCAGTTCAGAGAAAGACCTGCAGATGAGTGGTTTTCTTGGTACCAGATAAGGTAGATGTTCTGATCAAACACCTCCAGAATTAAGTTATTGCGGATTGCAATAACACCAAGGTGGGGAGAATTATTCATGACTTCGTTGACTTCCGAAAACTTATCGATTTTGTTGTACTATAGTACATATATGTATGTATCTTATCATAAGAACTTCATAAGTCTTCTCGACTTTAGAGAAATCGAGAGGTTTTCTCGTCCCCTTTAACTTAAAAATCTGAACAGAACTGTAAGCTCTCTTCAAATATAAACCACTACAAAAATGATTTCTCTTCATATCATAAGTTTTCTGCCACGTTTTCGAATATGACCCCTGAAAACTGGTGACTTGGTTGCACATATGAGTGTACTCAAACTATTCATATATGACTCATATATTAGAATTCCCCACTGTGAGTCACCAACTATGTTTTTCGATAGATCATATGAGGTTATTATACCGCATAAGGACTTATGGACTGGTCAGACTTAGTGGCAAAGAAATGCTGATAATGTTTGGTTCACAGATGGATCCAAGCAGATAAATGGCAAAACGGCAGCAGGTATTTGTGGCAACAACTTCCAAAATACCATCACCCTGGGATACTATCCTTTAATCTTTCAAGCTGATATATATAACATCATTATTTGCGTTAGGAGAAGAACCAAGAAATTAGGAATTTTTAAAATGCCGGATAGCAAAGCGGGTGTTGTAATGGACTACTGGGCTTCACTCAATGAAACGTGACTCTTGGGTGAAATCTGATTTTGCTCGCCATTGGGAAGTAATACCGTCAAAGAGAAAATCCCAAAAGCTACTAGTGCTCAATAAAATCGATTTCAGAGTACTAACGGGATTGCTTACTGGTGATTGCGGGCTTAGGTATTATCAATTCACTCTAGGCTACTCTATAAGGAATCTATGCAGATTCTTTGGCCTAGAAGAGAAAACCTTAGAACATATTTTATATAACTGCCAATTTTTAGGGTCCCACAGAGCTAAGATCTTGGGAACTGCCTTACTAACCAGTTACTTTCATGCGAGAACTGAAAGTAACGAAAGTATTTGTTAGTTAGTTAGTCAGTTAGTTAGTTAGTTAGTTAGTTAGTTAGTTAGTTAGTCAGTCAGTTAGTTAGTTAGTTAGTTAGTTAGTTAGTTAGTTAGTTAGTTAGTTAGTTAGTTAGTTAGTTAGTTAGTTAGTTAGTTAGTTAGTTAGTAGTTAGTTAGTTAGTTAGTAGTTAGTTAGTTAGTTAGTAGTTAGTTAGTTAGTTAGTTAGTTAGTTAGTTAGTTAGTTAGTTAGTTAGTTAGTTAGTTAGTTAGTTAGTTAGTAGTTAGTTAGTTAGTTAGTTAGTTAGTTAGTTAGTTAGTTAGTTAGTAGTTAGTTAGTTAGTTAGTTAGTTAGTTAGTTAGTTAGTTAGTTAGTTAGTTAGTTAGTTAGTTAGTTAGTTAGTTAGTTAGTTAGTTAGTAGTTAGTTAGTTAGTTAGTTAGTTAGTTAGTTAGTTAGTTAGTTAGTTAGTTAGTAGTTAGTTAGTTAGTTAGTTAGTTAGTTAGTTAGTTAGTTAGTTAGTTAGTTAGTTAGTTAGTTAGTTAGTTAGTTAGTTAGTTAGTTAGTTAGTTAGTTAGTTAGTTAGTTAGTTAGTAGTTAGTTAGTAGTAGTTAGTTAGTTAGTTAGTTAGTTAGTTAGTTAGTTAGTTAGTAGTTAGTTAGTTAGTTAGTTAGTTAGTTAGTTAGTAGTTAGTTAGTTAGTTAGTTAGTTAGTTAGTTAGTTAGTTAGTTAGTTAGTTAGTTAGTTAGTTAGTTAGTTAGTTAGTTAGTTAGTTAGTTAGTTAGTTAGTTAGTAGTAGTTAGTAGTTAGTTAGTAGTTAGTTAGTTAGTTAGTTAGTAGTTAGTTAGTAGTTAGTTAGTTAGTAGTTAGTTAGTAGTTAGTTAGTTAGTTAGTTAGTTAGTAGTTAGTAGTAGTTAGTTAGTTAGGTAGTTAGTTAGTTAGTTAGTAGTTAGTTAGTTAGTAGTTAGTTAGTTAGTTAGTTAGTAGTTAGTTAGTTAGTTAGTTAGTTTAGTTAGTAGTAGTTAGTTAGTAGTTAGTTAGTTAGTTAGTTAGTTAGTTAGTTAGTTAGTTAGTTAGTTAGTAGTTAGTAGTTAGTTAGTTAGTTAGCATTTATTTCATATTAAAGCAAAACAAAAATCACAAAAACAATAAAATAATTTAGTAAAATAATTAATTGATATGTCAATAAAATTGTCATTATTTACATCAAAAATACCTAACGATTATGAAAAATTCCCAAAATAATGGAAATTCCATTCACAAACGATAATCCGTTATCACATCCCACGTAAAACCCTCTCTATATGGCAACACTTTACTTTTTATGTCATAAAAAAGAGAATAACATTTGCAAGCGAGAGAGATAGTGTAAGCAAGTGAATGCTCAAATTCAAACAAAAGACTTAAGACATAAACATGACTATTTTATACACAACACGACGAGTATGAATGAACGAAGAAGTGAGCATTAAGAAAAAAATAAAATGTGTCTTGTAGTTTACACGAGAAACACAAACAAAATATTTAATTTACGCTCAACTGCAAGATGTTGGAGCAAAAATAATTTATAAATAAAATTCAAAAAAAAAAAAAACATAAAAAGTAATTGTCATGGATACTAAGCAAACTTTCAGCGATCGACAATGTGTGTTAGAAGTGGGGAAGTGCAGCGATAAATGTATGCACATTATTGGCGAACTGGTGTCATTAGTGATGTCAGTGTTGTTATGAGTTATAGATTTTCTAAAGACATTTTGTAGCAGAATTTTAGGGAGAAATATTTGCATGACTATTAACTTTCATACAAAACTGTTAATAAAATTTTCATTATTATTATTTTTAGTTAAATGAGACATAAATTTAGTAAATGTCATTAGTTTAGTTTCTTTTGTTTAGAGTAAACTACCCTTCTAGCAAAATTTTGATAATTTCATTTTATATTGAAATGTAAATAAATATTTTCCTGAAATACTAAAAATAAACCTTTCAGTTGTAATCTTTATATTGAATAAATCCCCTAAAGTACTTTTTTTCTTTGGAAAAAAAGATTTTTATGTGACATTTATTACTATCTGAGATATATTAATTAGGCAGTAATAAATAAATGCTTAGCAACAATTTTTAGTAAATTATTTGAGTGATATGAGGTTTTCGGTGAAAAATTTGTTTAAAAAAGTTAACAAACACTAATACAACACATTTTAATTGAACTATACAAATATTTTAGGGATTTTTTTTACTTTTAAAACCGCCACACAGTGGGACAGATTTGGAATATTTTCGAAATAAACTGATTTATTAGATTGATATGATAATTCAGGCCATCCAAATAAAAATCCTGTTAAAAATTTGTAATTTTGGTTTACTAAGATCATATTTGTAACCAGGGAGTGTAATACTTTGTTTCATTAAAGTCTTAGTATTTTATTATTATTTTCCATTTGTATTATTAGTCGAAATTAAGAACTCCCCAATTCTTGACTTCTTGTAGTATTGTTGATTATATTTCATTTGTATTCTGAGTCGAAATCAAGTACACACGAATTCTCTTCTCAAGGGCACCAGAATTCTTCTTGACTCCGCGTAGTTAAGCCGCTTGTATTAAATACGTATTCTTAGTCGAGAACAAGACTAAGTTCCGTGAAGTCTACTAAGTAACCAATATATCTCACTAAAGCAGCCACAATTGCAATTGTTTACTCACTAAGGCAGAGATTCCAGAGATTTCCCAGCTACTGTCGCCAACCTTATATTCCATTGAACCCAGGCGGAAGTTTCACCGTTAACTTTAGTAAAAATTATCGTTCAAAAGTCAACTCTTTGAAAAAACCTGTGACAGGTTTAAGATAGTTGATGTTTTCAGATATCATGCAGAAGTTCCATAAGGAGTTTTAAGTTGTTAGGTGTTCTGAAATGTGGTAGGTAGAGGCCTATGTGTATTTCTAACTAACTACTAACTAACTACCTACATAACTAACTAACTAACTAACTAACTAACTAACTAAGCTACTAACTAACTAACTAACTAAATACTAACTAACTAACTAACTAACTAACTAACTAACTAACTAACTAACTACTAACTAACTAACTAACTAACAACTAACTAACTAACTAACTAACTACGAACGAACGAACGAACGAACGAACGAACGAACGAACGAAGAACGAACGAACGAACGAACGAACGAACGAACGAACGAAGAACGAACGAACGAAACGAAACGAACAACGAACGAACGAACGAACGAACGAAACGAACGAACGAACGAACGACGAACGAACGAACGAACGAACGAACGAACGAACGAAAACGAAACGAACGAACGAACGAACGAACGAACGAAACGAACGAACGAACGAACGAACGAAGAACTAAACGAACGAACGAAAACGAACGAACGAACGAACGAACGAACGAACGAAACGAACGAACGAACGAACGAACGAACGAACGAACGAACGAACGAAAGAACGAACGAACGAACGAAACGAACGAACGAACAAGAACGAACGAACGAACGAACGAACGAACGAACGAACGAACAACGAACGAACGAAACGAACTAACGAACGAACGAACGAACGAAGAACGAACGAACGAAACGAACGAACGAACGAAACGAACGAACGAAACGAACGAACGAACAACGAACGAACGAACGAAAACGAACGAACGAACGAACGAAAAACGAACGAACGAACGACGAACGAACTAACGAACGAAACTAAAACGAACGAACTGAACGAAAACGAACGAACAACTAAACTAACAACGAACAACTAAAAACGAACGAACGAAACGAACTAACGAACGAACGAAACTAACGACAACGAACGAACGAACGAACGAACTAACTAACGAACTAACTACTAACTAACGAACGAACAACTCAACGAACAATAACTAACTAACTAACTAACTAACTAACTAAACTAACTAACTAACTAACTAACTAACTAACAACTAGCTAACTAAACTAACTAACTAACTAACTAACTAACTAACTAACTAACAAAACTAACTAACTAACTAACTAACTAACTAACTAACTAACTCACTAACTAACAACAACACTTGACATCTGAATTGTTATCAGAATGAAGAATGGGACATGTTATAACAGAACCAATATTTTTGGAATATATTAACTGGGCAGATCTGAAATAAAATTTCCAGAAAAGGTAAATAGAGACAAATTTTGTAATAAAGAAATAGTGATAGTGACCAAGGAATAAATATGTTCAATATGGTCGATAATTTGTATAATTCGATGCAAACAAAGCTCCAACAGATTAAGACCCCCTGAACACTTAAGAGGCACCAGTTTTTTTGGTACAAAATAATTGTTGTTGCTGTTATTTTTTTCCTTCTACATTAACATGCCATGAACTAACACAAAACAATTTTGTTTATGATAGTTTTTGTTGTATATATTTATATGTTTAAAAAAATTTAAAACAACAACAACAACAGCAACTTGTACAACAGCAGAAACAACATTTAAAACTCAGCTGTTTGCACTGGATGGATGGCTCCAAGCTGAGACAAGTCTCCAACAAACAGTCAGTAATTAACGGACTTTCAGCGATCGCGGACGGTAAAACGGAATAATAGTTAAACATAAAAAAGAAGGCGCGAGAAGAAAGAGATCTTAAAGAAGAAAAGAGTTGAAAGTGTGTGTGAGTGTGTTTGAAAAAAAGTGGTTGGTAACTAAAAGAAAACGGTAAAGAGTATAACAACATAGTGTCAGGGAATTAAAAAATGTTAACAACAAAGAGTGGGGGGCCGGGTTGAGAAAAAAAAAGGCAGATGAACGAGTGTATGCGAGAGAAAAAAAAAAGAATTTTGTAAATAGAAATATTAATAAAAAAATCATGCAAAATAAAGAAGATAATATAAAACTAATGAAATTTAAATAAATATAAATTAAAGATAAAAACAAAATAAAGAGAATTTAAATTTTAAAATTTTTCGAAAAAAAAAAAAACAATAACAAAGAAGTGTTGAGAGCAAAACGAAACCCCAAAACGTTTAAGCTTAAAGTGAAATTAAATAATTAATTATGAAGATTATTTAATTAAAATAAAACATAATTTTTCTTAAATGTTTAAATGGCTTCAAGGGCTTTTTAAAGCCTTTAAACTTGAGAAGAAAAATATTTTATTTTATTTTTTAAAAATTATTATGTTGGTAAATGAATAAAAAGTAACAAAAAAATCAACAAGAAGAAATAAAGAAATAAAAATGTAATGACGTGGATACGAAACAAAATTTAACAAAAAAAAATATGTGTGTGTTAGTTTGGGTTTTAAATAAAGAAATAAAAAAAATTTAAATTGAAATCACAAGTAATTTCACCCAAAATAATTTGATTTTTATAAAAAACAACAACAACATTAATAAATAAACGGTTTAAATGTTTTAATTTTATAAGTTGGCTCCGGAAAGGCGAAACAAATTATTTTAAAAAATCAGTTCAAATAGTAATGGTGCAAAAAATCCCATGGGGATTTTAGTAATTTCTCTTTTTCTTAAAAAAAAAAATAAAATAATAATTGTAACAAATAACAAAACAGCTTAAATTTTGTTAAAAAAAAAAAACATTAGTGGGTGTAAACTTAAGCCATCGGGTAAAAAATTGTTTATCACAAATAAAACTACTTTGTTAGAAACTATAAAAAACATATAAAAATCTCACTATTTAACAACTTTCAAAATGTTCAATCCATTGTAGTTTATTTTATTATATTGATGATTTTATAACAGAATAATAAAACGGTATTCAGTGTTAATTTATTGTTCAATTTGATATAAGAGTTTAATACTCTTTAACAGCAATCTGCTACATTAGGGACTTTCAGTATTATCAGTTTAGATTATGTATATGTGACATTTCAAATTAATGGTAAATTACTTATTCTCGAACGAGTACAATCAGAACTATTTCTGATTGAACCTGTTCTTAAGATTAAGATAGTGCTTCTGAAGTACTTTCTATGAACCAGTACCAAAGATTTAAATCAATTAATAAATCTATCTTAAATTTGTATAATCAAAGTAGATATTCGAATAGCCGCGATTCAAAAGCTTAATCTCATAGCGAAATCTTAAGGTGATTAGAATTGTCAAAATATAGGTTATAGACCCGTAAAGAATATATGTATTTTGAAACCTTTTTATACCTTCCACCACCACCATCAGTCGTGATAGAGGTTATATATAAGTTTGTCATTCCGTGTGTAACACCAAGAAATATTCATCTTAAACAAAGTATATATATTCTGGGTCCTTGTGAAATTCTGAGACGATTTAGCTATGTCCGGCTGTCTGTATGTGTAAAACACGCTAACGTTAAAACAAAGCAAAGGAAATCAACCAAATTCACCAAAAATATTTGTTATTATCCTAAGCAGTTTGGCATTGAAAATCAGCAAAATCGGTTTACGAAGTAAAACCGAAAAAAGGAGAAATTTCAGACTACCTCGAAAAAAATTACGTTTTTTTTTCCACAATTCTTAATTATTAAAGATTTTGTCACACATTATTTTTTCCTGCCAGGGATCAAGTATGTTCAAAATCGTAACAATATTTCCCATAGACCCCAATATCTCCCATAGCCCCCATGCAAAGGTATATATCTATAACAACATAAAATTTTGTACATGTAATTATAATGTGAACAGAAATCATACTACCTACGTAGATCTGTATCGGTTCATAATTGGTCATAGCTCCCATGTAAGGTCCACTTCCGAAAATTACTTAAACACACATATTTCATTGATAAATAAAGCTATTGTGATAAAATTTTACTAGAATATGTTTTTTTTTTCCTTATTTAAATCATTTTAGCAATTTTTTTCCGGATCGGTTCATTATTGGTCATAGCTCCCATATAAGGCCAACTTCCGAAAATAACTTAAGCACACATATTTTTTCCGGATAGTACCGTAATTGGTCATAACTCCCATATATGGTCCACTTTCGAAAATCACTTAAACGCATATATTTCATTGAATTATAAAGCTATGGGGATAAAATTCGACTTAAATATGTTAACTAAATTTTTTCCGAATCGGTCCGTTATTGGTCATAGCTCCCATATAAGGCTCACTTCCTAAAATCACTTAAACGCACATACCCGTATATATCATTGAATTATAAAGCTATAGCTATATCATTGAATTATAAAGCTATAGCTCGCATATAAGGTCCACCTCCGAAAATTATTTAAACGCACATTATAATCAATGTTATAGGTATAAAATTCGATATAAATGTGTATTTTGTATATATAAATCATTAAATCGTCCATAATTTGTTTTAGCTCCCATATAAGGTGAAAATCACTTAATAACAATATAAATTTTTCTGGACCTCATCAAAATTAGTTCAACATATGCATAAATCTTAGTACCCCCAGTACGGAAACAAAACTTTTGTCAAGTTGACAAAAAATTATATAGTTAAGTGGGTTTTAATAAAAAGTAGCTTGCTGCTAGAGGGTAATTAAGATTCGGCACAGCCGAATATATCACTTGTTAGATTTTAGACGATATAACCATGTCCGTCTGTTTGTTGAAAGCACGATTGGGACCACACGGTAGGAGTTAGAGGGCTAAAATGTAGACGAATTCGCCTTGCCAAGACCCCCCCACCGGTACAATTATCATGAAATTTGGCAGCATATTATTCAAAATTATCACAAACAACGGACAATATTTGATCCTGGGCGTCTCAAACAGTTCATTTAGAACAAGTGTAAGAGAGATACCAGTAAAGACGTCGATTTCATGTTCCGTTCATGGCTAATTCATTAGCTATACAGTTACACTGACAATTATCGTGACCAGGGACCCATATTAGTGTTATTCTACAATGTCTCGCTATCTCATTTAGAGATACGTGGCATTCGTTGAGATTTTCGATAGCAGCTTTGCTGTCAGTATATATACATATATACCTCAATGTGAGCAGCGAATTGGCTAAGGTACCATAGCCAATTCGCTGCTCGTTTGATAGATATTTCTGCCTGATGAACATTACATTAGGTAGGCATTCTGAAAGGAAGATTTAATACCAAATCCTTCAATAAAGAAACCATCATCCACTCCTTTTGGCGCCATTGGTGTAAATTTTTGTTACACTTGGAAGCGGGTGCGGTTCTAATTCAGATTCCCTAAGTGGTCCTGGTGCGAAATCGATTATCGAAGTTGGGCTTTGTAATGCAATAGACAACATTCAAATGTAATGATTCGAAGTGTTTTATAATTATAGAGTGTCCGTAATTTCTGTGACCAGACCACGATCGCAGAGTTGAAGGCAAGTTGAACGCCCATTAAGTTAGCTGGTAATCACTTCAACATGGTTAGAACTGCTTTGGTTGTTCTTGTCTTCATTGCTCCCGTAATAAGTCAATAAGTAATGGCAATGTTTCTCATAGTGCGATCAATGGTTGCACAGTGTGAAGTATGCTCCATTGCTTGCTACCATACTATAACTTAATAGAACTCAAAGCAGTCGCCAATACTGCCTTGAAAATACAGTTAATACCTTTCGGTTTAATTCCCCAGGTTATAGGTATAAATAGCCATGTTGGCCTTATTAACCCGGTTCTGGATTTTCAGATTCCAGAATAGCTTCAACTTTGGCGGTATAAAATTTTCAATTATTATATATGAAGAGAACTAGTTCAGTTTTCAGTGGATTTACACTAAGGTCACAGGAAACACTCCATTTACTTAATTAACTCATGAGCAGTTTCCATGCATCTAGACATAGTATCAAGGAATTCTGCCGATACTAATACCGCTACGTCGTCGGCATAAGTGACAGTCGTAATCTTCCTGCTATCCATTTAAGATAGTAATGTATTCATAGACTCGTTCCACAGTAGGGGAGACAAAACTCCTCCCTAAGAAGCGCCATGATTAGTAAGACGCAGACTCCACCCATTGTGGTACTTTTTACCCTATTACTCAATAGTTTCCCAATGAACAGTTGACTCCTAGCGCAGTCAGGATGGCATTGGGTTCAACATTTTAAAAGATGCCTTCAATAGACATAAAGGCGACAAGGGATTACTCGTTATGTGAACTTTCAATGTGTCCAACTAATGAGAGAAGAGCTGTTTCAATAGTCATCTATCAATTTTGATAGGGCCACCTGGGGAGTATGAATATTCCTTTGCGCAAGGGTTAAGTCTAGGGACGACCCATCGGTTGCGCATTCTTCATATATTTCATTTCCCCGGATGCCCTCATGAACTAGCACCCAATCAACTCAACGTGATGTTGTGTCAGTTGTGACAACGATTGAATACAATTGAGAAGATATTTTCAAGATTTAGTTCCCGATTTCCTCTCGCGGCTGCATATATCTCTGCCTGAAGAATCGTGCAGGTGTCAGGTAGTCGAAGATATACTTGAAGATTCTGTTTTTCGGAAAAGATTCCCGATCCCGTGCCCCTTTCTGTCTTTGAGCCATCAGTATATATTGAGATCACGTCGTCCCTTAGGACAGTGTTCGCGGCCCAATCATCCCTTGTCGGTATTCTGGTCTTGAATGACCTATTAAAATTCAGTGTAGATAGTATGTAGTCTGTTTCCTGCCCCATGATTGGCCAGCCTATCTAACTGAGTCAGAGTTCTCTACCAATGATCTGCTCCCTGATTCTATTGAAAAACGTTGGTCTATTATCTTTTCTGCAAACACTTAGGTAATACTGAGCCCCAAAATTGAGCTGCGCTGAATCTGAGTCTTGCAGAATGAACTTTCAGATGTCATACAACTTTCTATAAATAAAGTCACGACAATGTTATATCGTCTCAAAAAGGGTCAAAAATAGCGTTTTTCACACTTCAGGCCACGATATCTCAAATCCCAGATGTGATGAAGAATTTCAAATTTTGTCGGCCTGTTATATACTAAATAGGGATCATTGGATCATCCAGCCCTGATGGTAAGATAATGGTTCTCAAACGAGTCTAAACCTGTAAATTGTCAAACTAGTATGAGAATTTGGATATTCTTCAATATTTTTGAGGGAAATCTACGTTAACTTCATTTGCTCTAGAAAATACATATTTGAGGAGTTAGGTTAGGCTGTTTCTGAAGTAATTAATCATTAGGTCCAATCTTTCAGAGATGCTTTATGAAAAAGTTAGTGTCCTAAGTTGTATTAATGCTTTAAGTCTTATTAGGACTTAGACTCAGATATTAATGCTTTTCATTTCATTATATTGAAAGCTACGGCAGTTCCAAGTAGATTCTGTGGATTGAAGTATAAAACATCTGAGCATATACTTCCAGAATTGGGGTCTCGTAAAGCGAGTTTTTTCGGTGCCGTATTAGCGACAAAAGACATGTTTAACCATTCTCCGTTAAATAAAGAGAACCTTATGCGGGAAATGATCTACAAAAGGTCCAATAGAGTTTGTATTGCTGGTGTGTCTCCAATCTATGCAAAGTCCAAATGAGAAGTCCCATTTAATATCATTCGTATTGATAATTCACAAAGAAAAACTCTAAGACACTCTAGATCCAAGATTAACTGCATTACTTTAAGGTATTTTAAAGTCGATATTGCTGATAATTTAATTACAAATCTAACACATTTCTAATGCATTAATATCTTTACTCTTCTATTGTGATATTTTCTTCATAAGTATAAATTAAAAATCATTAATATCTTTTAAATATTTTGTTATCTCTAAAAGCAATTGTTAAACAATTGAAAAGAAATTTCAACTTTCTTACTTACAGTCATTACCGACCAGTTAGTGGACTTTATGAAAACATGTAAAACTTTCTTAAAACTCAAAGCAACCAAGTGTGTAAAAAAAGTTATTTTTACACATTTTTTTTATATCTTTAAGACGAAAAATGATTACGTGCCCCTCAAATACTAAAGACACACATTTTGTTAAGAAAACAAAAACCGCCACTCTAATTACCGGTTGTGTAATAATTACATTTAAAAGTCTTTTTATTGTTTAAACAAAAATACTGCTATTTTTTAGATTTCTTACCCGCTTTGCTCTTCTTCTGAGTTGAAAATTTTCATAAAATAAACAATGAATGACTTTTTAGATGGAAATTGAGTTTCCACAGATGTCTGTTGTCTAGTTTTCTTTGTATGTTGTTTGTATGTATCTGAATTTATTTCGTTTTCATGTTTGCATCTCATTATGTTGCTGAAAGATGGTTTACAGATCTTGAACTACTTTTCATATGAATTCTTTGGTTTTTATTTTTATTTAGCAAATAACATTGTTAACGAGTTGTAAGTGCGGTTTTTTCGTACAAAGTATTTTGAATGTGGATTTTTATGAAATTATAATTGTAAATTAGAAAACGTTAAATTTAATCGGTGCATGATATAGAAACCATTTCATTGCTCTTTCAGCTTTACAATTTTCTCGTAATTTTGGTGATATCTCCGGAATTAAATACATTATCTGCTTTTAAAACAGATTTTGTTTGAAAAATTACATTTCATTAGATGTCAAGGTTGTTTGTCAAAGAAATCATTTTTTTATAATAAAAAATCTTAATGATCTCATAGTAATTATCTGAAATTTTGGTGATATGTATTTTTTTAACTTTCTTATTGTTAAAAATCTCACGAAATTCCTGGATTAATTTAAAATTCATTAAATATTTGTCACGAATATTATTTTGTTAAGTTGTTAATTATTTTAATTTGTCAGGCTTTTTCTTAAGTAAGATATCCGGTCATTGGAAGTCAAATTAATTTCAAATTTAAAAAAATGAGAATAAAGCAATCAAGTGCATTTCACTTGTAAATATTCGAAAACTAAAATTGAACCTGCCTAGACTAGACTATAGACTAGACAATAGACTAGACTGTAGACTAGACTATAGACTAGACTATAGACTAGACTATAGACTAGACTGTAGACTAGACTATAGACTAGACTATAGACTAGACTATAGACTAGACTATAGACTAGACTATAGACTAGACTATAGACTAGACTATAGACTAGACTATAGACTAGACTATAGACTAGACTAGACTATAGACTAGACTAGACTATAGACTAGACTATAGACTAGACTAGACTAGACTATAGACTAGACTATAGACTAGACTATAGACTAGACTATAGACTAGACTATAGACTAGACTATAGACTAGACTATAGACTAGACTATAGACTAGACTATAGATTGGACTATAGACTAGACTATAGACTAGACTATAGACTAGACTATAGACTAGACTATAGACTAGACTATAGACTAGACTATAGACTAGACTATAGACTAGACTATAGACTAGACTATAGACTAGACTATAGACTAGACTATAGACTAGACTATAGACTAGACTATAGACTAGACTATAGACTAGACTATAGACTAGACTATAGACTAGACTATAGACTAGACTATAGACTAGACTATAGACTAGACTATAGACTAGACTATAGACTAGACTATAGACTAGACTATAGACTAGACTAGACTAGACTATAGACTAGACTATAGACTAGACTATAGACTAGACTATAGACTAGACTAGTAGACTAGACTATAGACTAGACTAGACTATAGACTAGACTAGACTATAGACTAGACTAGACTATAGACTAGACTAGACTATAGACTAGACTAGACTATAGACTAGACTATAGACTAGACTATAGACTAGACTATAGACTAGACTATAGACTAGACTATAGACTAGACTATAGACTAGACTATAGACTAGACTATAGACTAGACTATAGACTAGACTATAGACTAGACTATAGACTAGACTATAGACTAGACTAGAGACTAGACATAGACTAGACTATATAGACTAGACTATAGACTAGACTATAGACTAGACTATAGACTAGACTATAGACTAGACTATAGACTAGACTATAGACTAGACTATAGACTAGACTATAGACTAGACTATAGACTAGACTATAGACTAGACTATAGACTAGACTATAGACTAGACTATAGACTAGACTATAGACTAGACTATAGACTAGACTATAGACTAGACTATAGACTAGACTATAGACTAGACTATAGACTAGACTATAGACTAGACTATAGACTAGACTATAGACTAGACTATAGACTAGACTATAGACTAGACTATAGACTAGACTATAGACTAGACTATAGACTAGACTATAGACTAGACTATAGACTAGACTATAGACTAGACTATAGACTAGACTATAGACTAGACTATAGACTAGACTATAGACTAGACTATAGACTAGACTATAGACTAGACTATAGACTAGACTATAGACTAGACTATAGACTAGACTATAGACTAGACTATAGACTAGACTATAGACTAGACTATAGACTAGACTATAGACTAGACTATAGACTAGACTATAGACTAGACTATAGACTAGACTATAGACTAGACTATAGACTAGACTATAGACTAGACTATAGACTAGACTATAGACTAGACTATAGACTAGACTATAGATTAGACTATAGACTAGACTATAGACTAGACTATAGACTAGACTATAGACTAGACTATAGACTAGACTATAGACTAGACTATAGACTAGACTATAGACTAGACTAGACTAGACTAGACTATAGACTAGACTATAGACTAGACTATAGACTATCCCTACCAAATTTTATGAGAATCGGTCCATAGATCCCTCTCAGAAAACGACTATAACGCTCTTAACTTGCTTCAAAATTATAGCAATGCAGCGAAATTCTACATAAACAAGTTTTAAGGGAACCAAAGTCTCCCTAACAAATCAAAGAGTATATTATATACTATACTATAAACTAGACTATAGACTATATTATAAACTAGACTATAGACTAGATTATAGACTAGACTATAGACTGGACTATAAACTAAACTATTGACTAGACTATAAACTAGATTATAGACTAGACTATAGACTACTCTGTAGACTAGAATATAAACTTTACTTTAGACTAGGCTATAAACTAGGCTATTGACTAGACTTTAAACTAGACTATAGACTAAACTATAGACTAGGCTATAGACTACACTATAGATTAGATAGATTAGACTAGAACTAGTCTATGTCTAGTCTAGATAATACTATAGACTAGACTAAAGACTTTCATGCCTCAAGGTTTTGATAATACGAATCATGAGAAGATTTGCCCTTCGTTTCTTATCCAACATTGATCGTGCCTTCCTAGTTATATTGCAAGACCTTTAATTAGTTCATATTGCCTGATGCAATGCATGGAATTTGTTATATTTTGTTTACTTTTAGCACCCTAGCTCAGGGTCACGATCGTACATACATTAGAACTCTTGTTTGCGCCAGTTAAAAAACGATGTTATTGCCATTAAAATCCCCGTGTTCGATCTTTTTTAAGGATGCCTGGCCACCTGTTACAATAACTTTTGAAAAATTTGTAGAAATAAGTGATTTGGAAGTTTTCCTTTATTTGACTTATAGTTCATTGCCCCGTCAGGCTACTATTTCGATTAATGAAGAACGCTCTTTCTTCAGAACGGGGTTTTAAAATAAAAGCAAAATACCAGATTATCAAAAATTTTTTTGTAAAGAAACATTTAAAATGTGCACTGCCCTCATTCACAATAGGTGTTTATTTGTGTACAATTTTGAATGAATATTCACAATAGTTTAACAACAATCACAATTTAAAACCTTCAGGATTTTGCAAAAACACAAAAAAAAATACTTAAATGTTTGGATGTTATTTTTACATGTCAGTAGAAACGTAACATAATAATATTTATAATGGACTTACTATTATTTATCTATACATCTTTTGTATATGATTTTACAAAAATTAATGTGCATTTATGAGTTAAATGTTTTGGGGTTTTTTGTTTGTTATTTTTTGCTTATATCATAGCTGAAGGTCGTTTTCCAAAAAATACAAACTTTTAACTCTTTTATATTGTTATTAAACTTTGTTAATTTTGCGCCAACAAAGAAATCCACCAAAATTTATTTAAACAATTTTTTTCTTGATTTGTTTTTCTATTGTATAATTTTACTTCACATACATATTATTTAATTATTAAGTTTCTAATTTAATGGTTTCTTTTACCTCAGGCCGCGACTGTAATTGTCAATTTAAAAGTTTTGGTTTCACTAAATGATATTTTTTTTTGTATTTGTTACTTTGTTTAATCAAGAGTTTAAACTTTAAAGTTGAACATTAAATTGCAATTATTGAACCAATTTTTCTTTAAGTGTAACTAATTCCAAACCAAGGTTTTGAAATTGTGGATTTTAAATGAGTTTCGGACAGAAAACAAAATAAAATACATTTTTAATCCATTAATAAAATTGTTATTTATTGTAAAATCATTGAAATTAATATTGATTTGTTTAAGAAAAAAAAATAATAATAATAATTCATTTAATGTTAATGCATTTCAATTTGTTAAAAATGTAATAGATTTAATGTGAATTTATAAATTTTGATTTGATCTATAATACAGTGAGTGTAAATTGTAAATGACCATTATAGTGAAGGATGATATATTTTTAAGGTTAATTTACTTTTTTATAGTTTATAATTATAGTGGAAATATTTTTCATAATAATTTCTCAAAATCATTTATAAATGATTTCGGTCTATAGTCTACTAGTCTACAGTCTAGTCTATAGTCTAGTGTATAGTCCAGTCTATAGTCTAGTCTATAGTCCAGTCTATAGTCTAGTCTATAGTCTAGTCTATAGTCCAGTCTATAGTCTAGTCTATAGTCTATAGTCTAGTCTACAGTCTAGTCTATAGCCTAGTCTATAGTCTAGTCTATAGCCTAGTCTATAGTCTAGTCTATAGCCTAGTCTATAGTCTAGTCCATAGTCTAGTCTATAGTCTAGTCTATAGTCTAGTCTTTAGTCTAGTCTATAGTCTAGTCTATAGTCTAGTCTATAGTCTAGTCTATAGTCTAGTCTATAGTCTAGTCTATAGTCTAGTCTATAGTCTAGTCTATAGTCTAGTCTATAGTCTAGTCTATAGTCTAGTCTATAGTCTAGTCTATAGTCTAGTCTATAGTCTAGTCTATAGTCTAGTCTATAGTCTAGTCTATAGTCTAGTCTATAGTCTAGTCTATAGTCTAGTCTATAGTCTAGTCTATAGTCTAGTCTATAGTCTAGTCCTATAGTCTAGTATGTCTCTAGTCTGCTCTATAGTCTAGTCTATAGTCTAGTCGATAGTCTAGGTCTATAGTCAGCAGTCTATAGTCCTAGTCTAGTAGTCTCTAGTCTAGTATGTAGTCTAGTCTATAGTCTAGTCTATAGTCTGTCTATAGTCCAGTCTATAGTCTAGTCGTATAGTCCAGTCTATGTCCAGTCTATAGTCTGTCTATAGTCTAGTCTATAGTCCTAGTCTAGTCTCATAGTCCTAGTCTAGTCAGTAGTCTAGGCTTCTATAGTCTATAGTCTAGTCTATGTCTAGTCTAGTCTATAGTCTATGTCTAGTCTAGTCTATAGTCTAGTCTATAGTCTATGTCTATAGTCTAGGTCTATAGGTCTAGTCTATAGTCTAGTCTCAGTCTAGTCCTAGTCAGTAGTCCTATAGTCTAGTCTATAGTCTAGTCTATAGTAGTCTATAGTCTAGTCTATAGGTCCTAGTCTATAGTCCTAGGCTATAGTCTAGTCCTATAGTCTGATCTATAGTCTAGTCTATAGTCTAGTCTAGTAGTCTAGTCTATAGTCTAGTCTATAGTCTAGTCTATAGTCTAGTCTATAGTCTAGTCTATAGTCTAGTTCTATAGTCTAGTCTATAGTCTAGTCTATAGTCTAGTCTATAGTCTAGTCTATAGTCTAGTCTATAGTCTAGTCTATAGTCTAGTCTATAGTCTAGTCTATAGTCTAGTCTATAGTCTAGTCCATAGTCTAGTCTATAGTCTAGTCTATAGTCTAGTCTATAGTCTAGTCTATAGTCTAGTCTATAGTCTAGTCTATAGTCTAGTCTATAGTCTAGTCTATAGTCTAGTCTATAGTCTAGTCTATAGTCTAGTCTATAGTCTAGTCGATAGTTAGTCTATAGTCTAGTCTATAGTCTAGTCTATAGTCTAGTCTATAGTCTAGCCTATAGTCTAGTCTATAGTCTAGTCTATAGTCTAGTCTATAGTCTAGTCTATAGTCTAGTATATAGTCTAGTCTATAGTCTAGTCTATAGTCTAGTCTATAGTATAGTCTATAGTATAGTCTATAGTCAAGTCTATAGTCTAGTCTATATTCTAGTCTATAGTCTAGTCTATAGTCTAGTCTATAGTATAGTCTATAGTCCAGTCTATAGTCCAGTCTATAGTCCAGTCTATAGTCCAGTCTATAGTCCAGTCTATAGTCTAGTCTATAGTCTAGTCTATACTCTACTCTGTAGTCTGGTCTATAGTCTAGTCTGTAGTCTAGTCTATAGTCTAGTCTATAGTCTAGTCTATAGTCTAGTCTATAGTCTAGTCTATAGTCTAGTCTATAGTCTAGTCTATAGTCTAGTCTATAGTCTAGTCTATAGTCTAGTCTATAGTCTAGTCTATAGTCTAGTCTATAGTCTAGTCTATAGTCTAGTCTATAGTCTAGTCTATAGTCTAGTCTATAGTCTAGTCTATAGTCTAGTCTATAGTCTAGTCTATAGTCTAGTCTATAGTCTAGTCTATAGTCTAGTCTATAGTCTAGTCTATAGTCTAGTCTATAGTCTAGTCTATAGTCTAGTCTATATGTCTAGTCTATAGTCCTAGTCTATAGTCTAGTCTATAGTCTAGTCTATAGTCTAGTCTATATTGTCTAGTCTAGTCTAGTCTAGTCTAGTCTAGTCTAGTCTAGTCTAGTCTATAGTCTCTAGTCTATAGTCTAGTCTATAGTCTAGTCTATAGTCTAGTCTATAGTCTAGTCTATAGTCTAGGTCTATAGTCTAGTCTATAGTCTAGTCTATAGTCTAGTATATAGTCTAGTCTATAGTCTAGTCTAGTCTAGTCTATAGTCTAGTCTATAGTCTAGTCTATAGTCTAGTCTATAGTCTAGTCTATAGTTAGTCATAGTCATCTAGTCTAGTCTATAGTCTAGTCTATAGTCTAGTCTATAGTCCTAGTCTATAGTCTAGTCTATAGTCTAGTCTATAGTCTAGTCTATAGTCTAGTCTATAGTCTAGTCTATAGTCTAGTCTATAGTCTAGTCTATAGTCTAGTCTATAGTCTAGTCTATAGTCTAGTCTATAGTCTAGTCTATAGTCTAGTCTATAGTCTAGTCTATAGTCTAGTCTATAGTCTAGTCTATAGTCTAGTCAATATTCTAGTCTATATTCTAGTCTATAGTCTAATCTATAGTCTAGTCTAGTCTATAGTCTAGCCTGTAGTCTAGTCTATAGTCTAGTCTATAGTCTAGTCTATGGTCTAGTCTATAGTCTAGTCTAATCTCTAGTCTATTCTATATTCTAGTGTACAGTCTAGTCTATAGTCTGGTCTATAGTGTAGTCTATAGTTTAGTCTATAGTGTAGTCTTTAGTCTAGTCTATAGTCTAGTCTAGTCTATAGTCTATAGGAAGCTGAATATTTACGAGTTTCCGATTCACTTCCTCTTCTAATTCAAACATACTTATGTTCATAATCTAAATCTACTTGTTATTTAAAATTCTCCAAATCTATTCACATTCACTTTACCCAAACTTAAGACCAAAACAGATTAATTTTTTTTTTTTTTTTGCAAAATACAAAATCAAAACATTTGATGAAAAACACACACGTCTTAAGGTCTCTAAATATGTATCGGAGCCATTCACAATATAAATATTTTAAGAATTCAAATATAATTTTGTTATGGTCGTTTTAGAAACAAACACTGTTTTTTTTTACAAACTAATTATTACTCGTATTATGTTTTGTATTTTTTTTTGTTGTTAGTGTAGCTTTTTTGAACATAATCCGTTTTTGGATTCCGGCACAGCGGTATGATGACAGAATAAATAATTAACTAAATGGTCAGTCAAATGAAGTGAAGACATTTTGAAAATACATAGTTTTGCACATTGACGTGTTTAATATGGGGTTTTTATGTTTAAACTTAATTTAAATTTAAAAATATTTTTTCGTGAATCATAATTTTGTATATTTAGATTTTTTAGAAATACAAAAAAAAAAAAAAAAAAAAATAGCATTTATATAAATTATGAATAACACAAATTTTAATAATATTCTAATATAAAACATCTCTTTTGAATTAAATTTTAACATAAGGAATAAACGGTTGTATAGGTATTATATGGGTTGTATTGAACTTTTTTTAAGAATACGTATTATGATTCAGAGCAAACAAAAAAATACTCTGGTTCCAAAGTTTAACAATGAAAGAAATCCAAATTTCGTGGTTTTAAAATTTATAAATACACTAATATGGATTTTGCCAAAATATCCCTTCAGGTCCATAAATTTTTTTGCTTTTGACAATCCAGTTTTAACACATCTAAATATTGAACAGACATATGGGTAATTTCGTATCAAGTGACCCAGCTCAAAATGAAATGAAATTTGGATGAAATTTGCACTATTCAAAAACTTTTGTATAATAGGCCAGACACAAATTTTCAGCACTATCAATCAAAAACTGAGTACTTAGTGGGGGCCTAAGTTAGACATTTTGGTCATACAGGGTTTTATTCAAATGAGTGTAACTTTTGACCTATTGATCCAGGCAAAAATTGTCCAAATTAGTTCAGATAGCTTTTTATTCTAAATCCAGTTTCGAAAAGTTTTCTTGATGTTGCGATTTCATAGTAACATTTGGAACAGGCATTGAAAATTCAGTACTTTAGTACTTTTTTTCAGTCCTTTTTGATATTGAAAAATAGATTTTCTTCTAGTCTAAAGTCTAGACTATGGTATAGTCCATAGCCTAGTCTATAGTCTAGTATATAATATAGTCTATTATCTAGTTTATGGTCTAGTCTATAGTTTAGTTTGTAGTCTAGTCTAGTATATAGCCTCGTTCATAGTTAAGTCTATAGTTTAGCCTGTACTCTAGTCCCTAGCTAATAGTCTATTCTATATTAAGCCTAATTTATGGGCTGGTCCAAAGTCTAGTCAACAGTTTAGTCTATTTTCTAGTCTAAGGCTGATGCCAGAGTAGGCGCTACAAGCAATGCGAAGCTTTGCGCTACAAACCTTTCCTTGTATTTTCCTATGTGTCATATCAGAGTGAAAGCGAAGATTGATGCGAGAAAACACAAGCAATAGTTTAGTTTGTAGTCTTTGTAGCGCAAACCTTCGCATCGCTTGTAGCGCCCACTCTGACATCAGCCTAAAATCTAGTCTATACTCTAGTCAAAATACCTGTCTATAGTATTAGACTATACTAATAATCTAGTCTAAAGTCTAATCTATAGTTTAGTCTACAGCCTAGTCCATTATAAAGTTCAACCTAGTCTATAGTCCAGTCTAAAGTCTAGGCTAGTTTACATTCCACTCTAGCCTATAGCCTTAGTCTATAATATATTCCAAAAGCTATCCTATAGTCTAGCTTATAATCTAGTCTATAGTCCAGGCTTTAATCTAGACTACAATATAGTTTAGTCTAGCTTAGTCTTGTCCATTGTCTAGTCTACAATTTAGTTTTTAGTCCAGTCTATAGTCTAGTCTAAAGTCTAGTCTATAGTTCAGTCTAAAGTCTACTCTATAGTCTAGTCTACAGTCTAGTCTATTATCTAGTTTATAGTCTAGTCTATATTCTAGTATATAGTCCAGTCTGTAGTCTAGTATATAGTCTATAGCATCGTCCACAGTTAAGTCTATAGTTTGGTTTGTACCCTAGCCCCTAGTTTAGTATATAGTCCAGCCTATATTAAGTCTATAGTCTAGTCTTTAGTGTAGTTTATGGTCTAAAGTCTAATTTACAGATTAGTCAATTTTAATGTCTAAAGCCTAGCCTATAGTCCTGTCTATAGTATAATCTATAGTGTAGTTTATAGTTTAGTCTATAGTCTAGTGTATTTTAAACTATAGGTTATAATCTAGTTTATAGTCCAGTCTAATCTACAGACTATTCTATAGACTTAGTCTATAATGTAGTCAATAAGCAATCCTATAGTTTAGTTTATAATCTAGTCCAGTCTATAATGTCGATTACAATCTAGCTTATGGTCTTGGCTAGTCTGAAGTCCAGTCTAAGTAGTAGTTAGTTAGTTAGTTAGTTAGTTAGTTAGTTAGTTAGTTAGTTAGTTAGTTAGTAGTTAGTTAGTAGTTAGTTAGTTAGTTAGTTAGTAGTTAGTTAGTTAGTTAGTTAGTGTTAGTTAGTTAGTAGTTAGTTAGTTAGTTAGTTAGTTAGTTAGTTAGTTAGTAGTAGTTAGTTAGTTAGTTAGTAGTTAGTTAGTTAGTTAGTTAGTTAGTTAGTAGTTAGTTAGTTAGTTAGTTAGTTAGTTAGTTAGTTAGTTAGTAGTTAGTTAGTTAGTTAGTTAGTTAGTTAGTTAGTTAGTTAGTTAGTTAGTTAGTTAGTAGTTAGTAGTTAGTTAGTTAGTTAGTTAGTTAGTTAGTTAGTTAGTTAGTTAGTAGTTAGTTAGTTAGTTAGTTAGTTAGTTAGTTAGTGGTTAGTTAGTAGTTAGTTAGTTAGTTTAGTTAGTTAGTAGTAGGTAGTTAGTTAGTTTAGTTAGTTAGTTAGTTAGTTAGTTAGTGTAGTTAGTTAGTTAGTTAGTTAGTTAGTTAGTTAGTTAGTAGTTAGTTAGTTAGTTAGTTAGTTAGTTAGTAGTTAGTTAGTTAGTTAGTTAGTTAGTTAGTAGTTAGTTAGTTAGTTAGTTAGTTAGTTAGTTAGTTAGTTAGTTAGTTAGTTAGTTAGTTAGTAGTTAGTTAGTAGTTAGTTAGTTAGTTAGTTAGTTAGTTAGTTAGTTAGTTAGTTAGTTAGTTAGTTAGTTAGTTAGTTAGTTAGTTAGTTAGTGTTAGTTAGTAGTTAGTTAGTTAGTTAGTTAGTTAGTTAGTTAGTTAGTTAGTTAGTTAGTTAGTTAGTAGTTAGTTAGTTAGTTAGTAGTTAGTTAGTTAGTTAGTTAGTTAGTTAGTTAGTAGTTAGTAGTAGTTAGTTAGTTAGTTAGTGTTAGTTAGTTAGTTAGTTAGTTAGTTAGTAGTAGTTAGTTAGTTAGTTAGTTAGTTAGTTAGTTAGTAGTTAGTTAGTAGTTAGTTAGTTAGTTAGTAGTTAGTTAGTTAGTTAGTAGTTAGTTAGTTAGTTAGTTCGTTAGTAGTTCGTTCGTTAGTTAGTTATTTAGTTAGTGAGTGAGAATATACTTCTGTCTCTGGGTTAAAAATGTGTTGACCAGTGTAATTGTACGATTTAAAAGCAACAGATTGCAAATGTTGACCAATTTATTTAATTAAATCAAGAACTATGACAAACTATCAAACCCCTCAACACAAATCGCCAGTAATATAATATCAACTTTTAAAATATTTCAACAAAATTTCCCAAAGTGTTTAAATTGTAATAAATTAAAAATATTAAAAATTACAAACGAATAAATTAAACAAAATAAATATAAAGTATAATTAATTAATTGTATACAAATAACTGAAAATGTTTTAGAAAAATATTACAAAATATAAATATAAAAAAAAACATTAAGAAAATAATCCATAATTTATTACAAATGAAATGAAGTAATTGTTACCAACCAATTAATTAATAAATAATTAAATAATTTATTTCTTTACAGATATTTAGTTAGAGAGAAAAATAATGTGATATTTAAACGAACAAAATACGAAATTATTAAATAAATAAATTTTAAAAATAAATTAAATGAAAATAATCAAACACATGTCAAAATAGTGATAATAAATAATTATTATAATTTTAAGTTTAATTTACGAATGTGTTACAACAAATATCTACAACAAAAAAAGTGTTTCAAGTGTTTTTATGATTTTTTCTACAAAAGCAATAAATTTTTATAATTTATGCAAATGTTACTAATACCACAGAAATCCAGACCCCAAGAGGGTCTGTTGCTGCTCTCCCCTAAGTTGTGGATTAGTTTAGTTGTAATTTTATTAGTCTGTTTGGATGTCAATTGTTATGGTAAGTACTATATGTATAATATTTATTTCAAAATCTTAAAGTCTAAGGCTCTTTTAATGTTTACCTTTTCTTTTAAAAACTATTATTTATTTTACAATTATATTTTGTTATTATTTCAACTAATTAAAATTTACAAGATCAAGTTCCATTGATAAAAAAATATAGCTTGTCTTAAAAAATAAGTTGTTTCTTTTGATGTTATCAAACACTTTTTTGTTGCTATTCTTAATGATAAATTGACTATTTCGCTTTTTAGTTTAAAACTAGATTAAGTTTATTTTTACCAAAATTGGCTTAAAAATTCAATTAGTTTTTTTTTCTAAAATTGTTTTATAGTTTAAAGTATTGCACAAAATAATAGTAGATTGTAACTGAAAATAACATGTAATGAAGTTATAGACACTTTTTGTGTCATTTTAGTTTTTGTCAATTAGTTGAAGCATGTTTAGTTGCCAATTATTTGCAACAAATAACGAACAATGGAAAGAATTTTTTATGAGTTCAAAATAACTTGGTTGTCGTAAAATATATAATAAATAGTTCCAAAAGTATGAAATCCGATTTTAATTTAATACACTTCTGAACTATAGAACATACTGAGCCTAATTTGGACGACTTGCGAAATCTAGAAAACTCACTACATCAGACTCTCAGAAAGGGTTTGTTAACAAATCTATAGGTTTGGTTGTTGCGGAAATTGACCTAAAAGCCTATTCATTTTAGTCCATAACCTTGGACTCACTTATATTTCTACTTCAGAATCTCAGAAAAGCTTTGTTAACGAATCTATAGGTTTGGTTGTTGAGGAAATCGAACTAAAAGCCGACACATTTGGGTCCATGACCTTGTTACGTTTTGTAATCCGAAAACGAATCATGAGTCGACCTAATCCTAGCCCGAACGAACGATTCTATCTTATCGATATCAACATTTGATAGATTCCTTAAATCGTGCAGTGTCGGACTGCCGATGTTCCTAGTCTAATACCCCACGTAGCAAGTCAGAGACAAAGAAAATGTTTTATAGAATGCGCTTCCACTAGTTTCACTAGAGCCCTGTCAAGAAAGCCCTTACAAAAGTTCAAAAAAAGTTCGCGAACCAGCCTGGACTTAGTGTAAACACTAGGTAGATTTCTAACAGCAGGTTTATTATCAGTTCCAGCCTAATTAGACGTATGACCGATATGCTTAGACTTCCAAATGCCTGTCAACTACAAAAAAAGCATGTGATGGCATGCTCCTAATCGCGTAAGTGATCAATAGTGCCGAGGTTCGTATAATGTTCTCGATAACATTCCAGTAGGTTCACTTTACAAGGAAAGGGCACCGTTTCGCAGTATTGGAGCCAATGCTTAAGGTTCTTATAACAACTCGGTTGGACATTCAGATTCCATGAACGTTTAGAATCTAGGACAAAATATGACCAAATATTTCTCACTATCAAAGAAAATAAATTTAAATCAATTTAGACGTGCTAGCGGGAAAGGTGGAATCTTATATCTCTTGGAGAATAAAAAAAAGTTTAGTTTTCTCCAAATTATCATCATCATTTAACAATGAGTTTATATCAAAATTTCAGAAGAGAGGTGTAAGAACCCCGCCTTGTGGTGTGCACCGATTTTTTCTTAGGAAACTACAACAACGATAGTGGAATTCTTTGTCTTTCAGTTTTCTCCAAATTATCATCATCATTTAAGCCTTGTGGTGTGCACCGATTTTTCCTTAGGAAACTACAACAACGATAGTGGAATTCTTTGTCTAACTTAACAATTGAAAGAATGTAGGGAACTTTGTAATCAAGGGGAAAGGTACTACAATTCGTTAACTTTATACCTATAACATGTTCAAAAGGTAAACAAGGTGGACTAAACGGTACTAAATACTTTAAATCCCTTAAAAATACAGGGCTGGATCTTATACATATATCAAGTTTTGTTGTGTCAACATATGCACATTCGCAAACGATGGATCACGGGGTACGCACTTATGTCCATCATTCTGATATCTTTGTGTGTTAACATAATTTGTGATCGTAGTAAATAATACTGCAATAATGATCACTGGTGCGATTCGTAGCACACCGTCATAGGCGTTGTTTACCATCATGCACTGGTTGCCTGACGATCTGATGGCCAAGCAATTGTCCTTACTCGGCGGTCAGACTTCATGCTGCTGGGATTTGGTAGTCTAACCGGAATGATCATGGTTCTATCTTGGGGAACACGACATATAACCCCGAGAATTTCGATTACTGCCCCGCCACGCTCCTTCCGGACAAACGATTCACAGCGGTTTCTTAATTCCCCGCTTTATAAGTCTGCTCAGACCAGATGGTCAGCAATGATTTACTGCTCAAGATCAAGAATGACCTGGCCTCTCTATGATGAACGAAGCTCTATATGTTTGATGGGACTTTCCAAGATGAGACTATGTGTATTGGTAGCCATCCTCATAGGACACTGTATTATAGGTTGACATGCCAGAAGACTAAATCTTTCATACAATGTCAAACACGGACATGTAATGTCCTATAGGTGGATCCGTTACAGGGTAACATAGCGGGATCATTAGGACCCAAGTGAATCGGTCATTGGTCGACTGCCTCAACAACCTAACCTAAATCCTATATTGACAACATTATCTTTCCAGACTGGAATTATGACCAGCTTTATCCAATAGTCATTTGATATCATAGATGAAGTGCTTTACACAAAAAAGTTCAACTGTCGCGTCAAATTAATGACATGTGCCAAAGAGGTTCTGTTGAAACACATTAGACTCAAAGAGTTACATATCTGTGAATAAAATATTAAGGAGTAGATAGATATACAAACATTATCCAAGGACACAAAGAGTCAATACATCATTCTAGCTGAATGATTTTCTACGAACTGCAAGACCTTTTGCTTCCACTCAGATCGATTAGTACTTGTTTCGTTTTTCAGAAAAGAAATACAGATCCGACTCCTAGAAGTCGATCTGTTTTCCGTCTATTAAGGTCCTCCAATTTTAAAAGAATCTATTAAGATTTCGTGCTGGATTTTCTACGACTAGCAAGATCTTTGGTTTTCACTCAGATCGTTTAATTCTTGTTTCATTTTTCAATAAAGAAGTACTTATAAGGACTCGTGCTATCGATCTGTCTTCCATTTTTATACTTTATAAGGTTCTATTAAGGTCTCGTGGTCTAAAATCACAATCAGCCTAAAAACTTGTGGTTCAAACAATTCCCAATAGATTTTTAACAATTTAAAAATTAACAATAAAGAATTTCGAAATAAATTTTTTCCCATATAGATATTAACTATTATTAAAAACAAAAATATTGTTCTCTACAAACCGTTAGAATAGCAAAATATCATTTAACATTTAACAAAACGTCCATTGACATTTGACTTTTCTCAGTCTTGAACATAATCTGACAGATAAATTAATAAAACTAAACACAAACTTCACATGCATAATTGATTGAATGAACAAACTATATATAGCTGTATAAACGAAAGATTTAATTGTATATATAATGATTTCTCTATATGTATGATGTTTCAACATCAATTACTTGGCTCATCAGCATACAGCGAACGAACGAACGAATGAGTGCTCGATCAAAGAAAAAGTTTTCAATTCACAATAATGATTCTTTAATACAAAATCTCCGATTACCAAGTGAAACGTGACCAACCAGACACCGTGGCAGACATTAGAAAACTAAACTGAAATCACACATTCCATCACATACAAACATACATCAAACGCTGGTAGTTATTGAACCTAAAATGTTCATAAACAAATTAAAAATCTATGTATGTATGTTTGTATTTTATTTTAATAATTTTACCGGTTTTTTAAAAACAATATTATAAAATTGAAACAATAAAAAACAAACTATCTTAAAGGCATTAACCAAACCTCTTACGAACTTATTTGTTCTGCTCGTAATCATTGTTCAAACAATCAAGCGTCGTGGCAACAATTTTCATTGCTTCAATTACTACAATGTGCCACAAATTAAGGAAGCGTTTCATCAAACCTCATTTGTTGTTAACAACAGCTATTATTCTTACAAAAAAACAACAACAATATATTGCAAACGCAGCTAAAATACTCGTATCAACTGCAATTCTAATGCAATTGAATTATTGAACCGAAGAATCATTACAATATAAATAATTATATTCATAAACATACATACATATACAAGCATATATTCATATACATATAATTTAATTAATTACATTAAATACTTGTTAGTATGACGTACATAGTTATTATCTATTTCTATTTTAATTTAAAATTTATGAGAACTTTCCTCTAAAATTGCTTTAAATAAAACGATGATGCTTGTGCTGAAAAGTTATGATTGTTTTAGAAAATTTGCAAATTAATTAACTAAATAATTGCATACTTTGTTTCGATTTAATTAAAAGATTTCATGTCTCTATTACATTTTAGTTTTTAGCACACCCCATATTTTTTAATTGTCAAAATTTTTTCTACAAATTCACACCTATTCATAGATTTTTAACATGAAGTGGGAATACTCTCTCACATTTTTCTAGTCCGCTATATAGGAATGTATAGTTCTAGTATTGGTACCAAATTTTTAAAATCTCATTATTTTACAACTTTTGGTAATGATAGTTCGCGTATCTTTTCCTACAAATCCCCCAGACTCTCATATATGTGTGTACATGAATTTTAGTATTTAATTTATATGAGAGCTACCACGCCCACTATTGCTACATAGTCCACTTATTATAGCTCCAATAGTTTCCTAGGTTTTTGTATTTTATTTATATGAGAGGTACCACGCCCTCAATAGTTTTCAATGTTGGTCGTGTATAATTTGAGGATTCTATCTCTAACAGTTTCCTTCACATACGAATTTTTGTATTTAATTCGTGTAGATGATGCCACGCCTCCTATTGCTAGTCCGGTCTTGCTTTTCCCTAATTATTCATATGTATTTCAATGTTTCCCATGAAAAATTTAAGGATTCTAGCTCCAGTCAATTTCCATCAATGTTGAAGTAGTTTCTGCAAATTTTGAGGATTCTAACTCAAATAGTTTCCCAAATATACGAATTTTTGTATTGTGCCAGATGAAGTGCCACGCCCCCTTGTTTAGTTTGCTCTCTCTTGTCTTATATATTCGTAATGATACAAAAGCGACTCCCACAAAACTCTAACTGTTATGTATTCTCATATATACTGATTTGTATTTTCTTTAAAGGGGACAAGACATTCCAGACTACCCATTCTAAGTGGATCTAGCCATGTCCGTCCGTCTGTCTGTTGTAGGCACGATAAGGCCTAAACGAGAGAAGCTAAAGAACTGTAATTTTGCATAAATATGTTTCCACAGCACTGATACATTGGAAATGGTCATATAGGTCCATGTTTTCGCATAACTCACATACAAGCGACGCTCGACAATGTAAACAGTCATAGCTGGTTTAAATACATCAACATGTCACTGAAATTCCTCACAAACAAGTTTAATATGACCCACAACTTCCCTACCAAATCGGTCTATAATTGATCGGCCAAATTTTATGAAGGTCGGTCCATAATTGGCCTACCCCGTCAGAAAATGACTATAACATTTATAACTTGCTTCAAAATGATAGTAATGCAACGAAATTCGACGAGAAGAAGTTTTAGGTGAACTTAAATCTCTCTGCCAAATGGTGATCGGCCCATAATTGACCGTACCTCCCATATAAAGTTCCCCTCAGAAAATTACTTTAAAGTTAAAAATTCCAGTATATCATCGAAATTGGCATAAACATGTAAATTAATTCTACCACAACCTTGGTCATAATGAACCAAAGATAAGAATAGGTCTTGAAGATTTGGCAGATTTTCTTCAGAGCAGCGTTGATATTAGAGTTTTAAATAACACCAAGTTATTTGTCTTCCAGAAGTATTTCTTAATCCAAGTTCGGCCAGGCCTAAAGCTTTATCGACTCGCCACATCCTGCCACTTTCTTTAAGGGAGTTTGGTAGGTTATGGGGCTCCGACTATATACTTTTGACTGAAACTAAAAACAATATTTTTAAAATTGTAAAAATATTAAAAAATTCACTTTATAAAAACTAACAACACTTCAAGCTCTAGATACTGATAATTTGACTTTATATTAAGACCACTTAACACATTTAACAAACCATATTATTAACATTAATTTAGCCAGAATAGTCATTTATGTTTTTCAAACAAGTACTAGAATATCACATTTTATAATTTAAATTAAAATGTTACTTAAATTATAGACATTTTAAATGCTGCAGGTGTAAGAACCGATCAAATGCTAATATGTTACCATTTAAATATTGTCAATCAATAGCCATATTGTGAAATTTAGTTTTAATTATAAATAATTTATTATTAATATTTAAGCATTAACTAAGTATTACTAGCATATAAATAATTACCATATTAATTTAGATTGAAAATGGAATGTTGAAATACAAATTTGAAGCTAATTGTTAGAAGAAATTGTTTAAATAATTGAAATAATTAGTTGTTAGTAATATGGATGCATGGAAATTAGTTTAGATGTAATGGATGTTTGAAGTCACTGTGAAGCCTTGAACATACTTAGAACTGTTTATTGTCTTGAGTATAAACCAATCTCTAGGCCATTGTTTAGTCTTAACTATAGACCAATCTGTAGTCTTGGCTATAGACCATTCTATAGTCTTGGATATGGACCAGTCTTTAGTCTTGCCTATAAACCAGTCTTTAGTCTTGAGTATAGACTAGCATGAAGTTTAGACTATAGATCAGTCTATAGTCTTGACTGTAGACTAGTTTATATTTTAGATCAGTCTATAGTCTTGACTATAGACCAGTCTATAGTCTCAAATATAGACCAGTCTATAGTCTTGAATATAGACCAGTCTATAGTCTTGAGTATAGACCAGTCTATATTCTTGACTATAGATCAGTCTTGACTATAGACCAGTCTATAGTCTTGACTATAGACCAGTCGATAGTCTGTACTATAGGCCAGTCTATAGTCTTTACTATAGACCAGTTTATAGTCTTGACTATAGACCAGTTTATAGTCTTGACTATAGACCAGTTTATAGTCATGACTATAGACCAGTCGATAGTATTGACTGTAGACCAGTCGATAATCTTGACTATAGACCAGTCGATAGTCTGGACTATAGACCAGTCTATTGTCTTTACTATAGACCAGTTTATAGTCTTGACTATAGACCAGTTTATAGATTTGACTATAGACCAGTATATAGTCTTGACTATAGACCAGTATGCAGTCTTGTCTATGTATATGTCTATAAGGCTTGACTAAATATCATAACTAAATATCAAAATTATAGTTTTGAATATAGACCAGTTTATAGTCTTGACTTTAGACCTGTCCGTAATCTTGACTATGGACAGGTCCATAATCTTGACTATAGACTAGTCAATAGCCTCATCTATAGACCAGTTTATTTTCTTGACTGTACACCAATCTATGGTTTTTCCTATGGACCAATTGTCTTTTCTATAGATCAATCTATAGTTTAAACTATAGACCCTATAGATTGACTTAAGACCAATCTATATCCCAGTCTATAGTCTTGTCTGTAGACTATAGTCTTTATTGTGGCCTCCGGTAGGTTAGTGGTTAGTGTTCTAGTCTGGTAGACCGGAGGTGGTGGGTTCGATTCCCACCTGAGGCACTGGTTAAGGAGCGCACAACAGGCCCGATAGAGGCCTAGGTGTATTTCTTCGGATTTGATGTATATACATCCTCCTTTCAAACTAACTAACTAACTAACTATAGTCTTTATTACAGTATTGACTATAGACTAAATAATAGTCTTGACAATAAACTGAATTATAGTCTTAAGTTTAAACTTGAATATATACTAGATTATAGTATTAACTATAAACTGTACTCTGGTCTTGAATCATGACTCTTGACTCCATTTTAGTCCTCAAAATAAGTACTTAACCCATTGCATGCAAACATCATCTGAGTTAAAGTGAAGTGTAACTATTATTCTACCAAAAACATTGCATGCAATTTTTTTCTAAGTTTTCTCTTGAATAAAGTCTTTGGCCCTTAATATTACTGAAGGTCAGACATTTCAGATCTCTAGTATAAATTTCATAAATTATAGCTACAATAGCAATAAAAAAACAAAAATAGTGAAACAGAAAACAACATAAATAAGTACCAAGTTTTGTATATTAACAAAAAATAAATAACAATAATGAAAACCAGTTTCAAAACGTTAGTCTTCTTTTTGTTGTTGTTGTTGTTTTTGTTATTATTAATGAACTGCAAAAATGAGAAGTCTTCAAACAAATGAAAACAACAACAATTAAGACGCCGAACATATGAGCAAAAGAAGAATTAACACAAAACAAATGACAGTGAAAAACACAAAGTAAAATAATAATAATAATAATAAACAAACAAAGAGGCGACAATCAAATTTTCTTTCATATGTTGTTGTTGTTGTTGCTGCTGCTTGTTTTAACAAGTTAACAAAAAACAACAGTGACAATTACTCGGTTGGAACCATTTGGAGCACAACATACAACAATTAAGTTTCTGTATTTGTGCAATTCTCATACGGGTGATCGATGACTAGAATTTAGAAACAACCATGATTAATGCAAAAAAACAAAATGACAAACAAAAGCAAAAGTTAATGAAATTAAAAATAAATACAAAGAAGAAAAAACAGTGACAAAAATATCAGATCCGGTATCTTAAGCAACATTCGAATGTTATAAATAGTACGACATTATTAATTGGAATTTGTGGAAATTTAAACTATAAATGCGAAACAATTTAACACAAAGAATGCAATTAGTCAAGGACGACTAAGTGATGACCCTATCTATCATTTAAAAAAAATGTTAAGTTTTTGTACTTAGAGAAATAATGAGGAGAGGAAACTAGAAGAAGCTAAAATTGTTCGACACATAAGCAAATTTTACTCTCGATCGAATCAGTACAGCTAATCTTAGACCAGTCAATACTTTTAATATACACCAGTCTTAACTATAGACCAGTGTATAGTCTTAACTATAGACCAGTCTATAGTCTTAACTATAGACCAGTCTATAGTCTTATCTATAGACCAGTCTATAGTCTTATCTATAGACCAGTCTATAGTCTTATCTATAGACCAGTCTATAGTCTTATCTATAGACCAGTCTATAGTCTTATCTATAGACCAGTCTATAGTCTCATCTATAGATCAGACGCCAGCCTATAGTCTTAACTATAGATCAGACGCCAGTCTATAGTCTTAACTATAGACCAGTCTATAGTCTTAACTATAGACCAGTCTATAGTCTTAACTATAGACCAGTCTTAACTATAGACCAATCCCCAGTCTACAGACCAATCTAACGTCTTAACTATAGACCAGTATAGTCTTAACTATAGACCATCCTATAGTTGTAACTATAGTCTATAGTTCTGACTATATACCTTAACTGTTGGCAAGTATATAGTTTTAAATATAGACCAGTCTATAGTCTTAACTATAGAACAGTCTATAGTCTTAACTATAGAGCAGTCTATAGTCTTAACTATAGAGCAGTCTATAGTCTTATCTATAGACCAGACGCCAGTCTATAGGCTTAACTATAGACCAATCTATAGTCTTTACTATAGACCAGTCTATATCTTAACTATAGAGCAGTCTATAGTCTTATCTATAGACCAGACGCCAGTCTATAGTCTTAACTATAGACCAATCTATAGTCTTAACTATAGGCCAATCTATAGTCTTAACTATAGACCAGTCTATAGTCTTAACTATAGACCAGTCTATAGTCTTAACTATAAACCAGTCTATAGACCAGTCTATAGTCTTAACTATAGACCAGTCTATAGTCTTAACTATAGACCAGTCTATAGTCTTAACTATAGACCAGTCTATAGTCGTAACTATAGACCAGTCTATAGTCTTAACTATAGACCAGTCTATAGTCTTAACTATAGACCAGTCTATAGTCTTATCTATAGATCAGACGCCAGTCTATAGTCTTAACTATAGATCAGACGCCAGTCTATAGTCGTAACTTTAGACCACTCTATAGTCTTAACTATAGACCAGTCTATAGTCTTAACTATAGACCAATCGCCAGTCTACAGACCAATCTAACGTCTTAACTATAGACCATCCTATAGTCGTAACTATAGTCTATAGTTCTGACTATATACCTTAACTATAGACAAGTATATAGTTTTAAATATAGACCAGTATATAGTCTTAACTATAAACCAATCTATAGTCTTGACTATAGACCAGTCTATAGTTTTAACTATAGACCGGGCTATAGTTTTAACTATAGACCGGGCTATAGTCTTAACTATAGACCATTCTATAGTCTTAAGTATAGAGCAGTCTATAGTCTTATCTATAGACCAGACGCCAGTCCATAGTCTTAACTATAGACCAATCTATAGTCTTAACTATAGACCAATCTATAGTCTTAACTATAGACCAATCTATAGTCTTAACTATAGACCAATCTATAGTCTTAACTATAGACCAATCTATAGTCTTAGCTATAGACCAATCTATAGTCTTAACTATAGACCAATCTATAGTCTTAACTATAGACCAGACTTTACTCTATAGACCAATGATTTCAATAAAAAGATCTACCTCATTCGATCAGGTGGTGAAAAGTGTTGCCGATCACTTCACATGTCGGCTTTGTCTATAATAATGTAATCATGCTCATAACAAATCATGTTCACAGGAGAAACATTGACCTTTTCTATGCGATTTTGAGCTTTATTCCCCAAACTCTACGAAAAACTAACGGCCACTGAGTTAAGTCCGACAATCCTTCTTCCAAACACGATAAAAAATTTTGTTTTATCTTATCTTAATTTTATGGACCTACCGATTTTACAATTTTTGCAACTGGCACGAACAAATGAAATTTCAACATTACTACAGTGTAGGATGCACAAATAGCAACAATTCATCATGATTTTAACTGCTAAAAGGGAAAGACTAATAAACAATTAAGCTGAAACAATAAAAAAAACATTTAAAGAAGCTGAATTTTTATTTCAATAATCATAAAACAAATATTAATGATCTGATCAGATGTTTATATGTGGGATTTTGAAAAAAAAAAAACAAAGTTAAGAGAGAATGTGCACACATACACAATTACACAAGTGTGATGACGAAAAAAAAGCTGTGTGTTCAGTTAAAGTAAACTGGCGGTTAAGTAAGGTGGCCAGGTTAATGCAATAACAGTAAATAGATATATTTGAAGAACCTCTAAAGAATAAAGGTACGTTCATGAGTGTTTAGATTTATAAACCTTGACCTTTAGGAAAACCATTATTCCTGTTTAGTTCTTGTATTCCAAGATGTCAATCATAGAAATCGTTTAGATCTGATATTTGCAAATAGCTGTGCCGCCTTAAGTATGTTTTAATTGCAAATTTCCCTTGCTTCAAATATACATATTAATATAAATTTGGTCACCTTAACATTAATTGAAGATTTTTTCCATTTTTCAAATGCTGTGGGCAGTTTATGGCAGAAATATATTTCTTAATATTTATTTAACTCTTATTATTTCTACTATAATTGTGTGTTAAAAGTTTTGTTTCTGTTGCATCTATCAACATCGCCATCATCAGCATCATCGTCTAAAACTACATTAAGAATGACGTTAACTTTAGTTAGTTTTTTTTTTGTAATAGCGAAACAAATAAAAAAACTTTCAAGCTATCAAACACGGAATCCCCAAAACTAGCAGCGTCATCACGTCGATCTATTCATCTGTCCGTTCGTCTGTCTATCTAGCCATCCATCCGTCATTGTTTAAAGTATTAATTTAAGTGGTAACTGTGTATAAATTGTTGTTAAATACTTGTACAAGTAAACGAACAGATGTTGGTATTTTTTTAACAATATTTAACTATTTTTTGTTTGTTTACTCATAAAACACCATAAAATAAATACGCTGACTATCTTTAGCAATACAATTTGATATATAGTGTGCATTATAATTATAAAACTAGTGAAGTTTTAGCTGAATTAATAATAGCCAATGCCGAAATGAAAGGGTTGCATGATCAATCTTATATGTACAACGATCGAAGATCTTTTTTCATAGAAAGTGTTAAATTCTAGTTCCTTATTTGTCATACATAAAATAGAGAATGATAAATTCAATAGATAGTAGATAGATAGATAGATAGATAGATAGATAGATAGATAGATAGATAGATAGATAGATAGATAGATAGATAGATAGATAGATAGATAGATAGATAGATAGATAGATAGATAGATAGATAGATAGATAGATAGATAGATAGATAGATAGATAGATAGATAGATAGATAGATAGATAGATAGATAGATAGATAGATAGATAGATAGATAGATAGATAGATAGATAGATAGATAGATAGATAGATAGATAGATAGATAGATAGATAGATAGATAGATAGATAGATAGATAGATAGATAGATAGATAGATAGATAGATAGATAGATAGATAGATAGATAGATAGATAGATAGATAGATAGATAGATAGATAGATAGATAGATAGATAGATAGATAGATAGATTAGATAGATAGATAGATAGATAGATAGATAGATAGATAGATAGATAGATAGATAGATAGATAGATAGATAGATAGATAGATAGATAGATAGATAGATAGATAGATAGATAGATAGATAGATAGATAGATAGATAGATAGATAGATAGATAGATAGATAGATAGATAGATAGATAGATAGATAGATAGATAGATAGATAGATAGATAGATAGATAGATAGATAGATAGATAGATAGATAGATAGATAGATAGATAGATAGATAGATAGATAGATAGATAGATAGATAGATAGATAGATAGATAGATAGATAGATAGATAGATAGATAGATAGATAGATAGATAGATAGATAGATAGATAGATAGATAGATAGATAGATAGATAGATAGATAGATAGATAGATAGATAGATAGATAGATAGATAGATAGATAGATAGATAGATAGATAGATAGATAGATAGATAGATAGATAGATAGATAGATAGATAGATAGATAGATAGATAGATAGATAGATAGATAGATAGATAGATAGATAGATAGATAGATAGATAGATAGATAGATAGATAGATAGATAGATAGATAGATAGATAGATAGATAGATAGATAGATAGATAGATAGATAGATAGATAGATAGATAGATAGATAGATAGATAGATAGATAGATAGATAGATAGATAGATAGATAGATAGATAGATAGATAGATAGATAGATAGATAGATAGATAGATAGATAGATAGATAGATAGATAGATAGATAGATAGATAGATAGATAGATAGATAGATAGATAGATAGATAGATAGATAGATAGATAGATAGATAGATAGATAGATAGATAGATAGATAGATAGATAGATAGATAGATAGATAGATAGATAGATAGATAGATAGATAGATAGATAGATAGATAGATAGATAGATAGATGGATAGATAGATAGATAGATAGATGGATAGATAGATAGATAGATAGATAGATAGATAGATAGATAGATAGATAGATAGATAGATAGATAGATAGATAGATAGATAGATAGATAGATAGATAGATAGATAGATAGATAGATAGATAGATAGATAGATAGATAGATAGATAGATAGATAGATAGATAGATAGATAGATAGATAGATAGATAGATAGACTGACACTCATTTGCGTGGCACATCGTCTGGTCGATGTCGACGGCGCTTCCATGACATCCTCGACTACAGCAGCAATATTCTCTGCAGAGCGGCTACTCCGGGGTCTGCCACCCCTGGTCGCAGTGTTTCACCAGTAGAAGTTGGATGGCCAGGAAATCTGCGACGAAATTCACTTTGCGCCAAAGTCACCGACCGATTATTGGTCAAATAAATAGTCAGCAATATTCCGCATTGTTTTAGACAAATTGATAATATGCTGTTATAAGACATCAAAGTATATTTTGAATGTGCCGAGGAAGGCTATTAACAAACATCAGACGTATACGAATTTGTCGGGGATTTTGAGACAATCATACTAATAGAATATATCGAAACATTAGAGCCGTAAAAATCAGTTGCTATGCGGATGTCTCTAAACTAGTAAGGCAATTAGGGCGATGTTAGGAGATAAGGTTAAATCTAAGACCATATGGAAATATAAGAGATTCTTAACCGAATTCAGAGATATGCTTTGCATCGTATAGGTAGCAGGATATACGGGAATAATCGGCAACAAAAGAGCGAATGGTCTTGCTATAAAGGGAAGAAAGTTAACTTGGCGAATATGAAACTAATCGATGTAACTGATATGTATATTAAAAACATTGGCGAAAGAATCTTTATAATAATAAAACGATGAGTAGAATCACAAAGGGTAACTCTAAAAAGAGAGGAATAAGATCTCTCCTCAGAACACACACGGATACAGAAAAATGTAGAGTCTGCGGAGAGGACAACGAGACTTAGATCATTAGTAGACTTTTATCGAAATTAGAACCAAAATTTGGGAACATACCTCAGAAATAATATTTAAAACATAATAAGAGACTACTTCCAGTCTCTGAACGTCGGTCTATAATATTTTCATAGAGAACTATATAGGATTTTTCCCACCAGTGTTTTCTTTCAATTCACACATGATGGATGAAGTCTATTAGAAATGTTTGCAAAGTTTAACGATATCTGGTTAGAATGAGTTTGTTCGTAAAATATTCTTTGTTCTTTTAAAACTATTTCCATTGCTGTATATTTGTAGTTATTTTTATAGAGATCATATTGTATCATCATTTTATATATATTTTTTAATGACTATTTCAAATAATTATTTTTTATTAAAAAATGTACACATCTTTTTTTGGTGCTAAGGTGTTGTTAGTAGTAATATATTTCGATTACCGTGTTCTTATTATTAATTAAATTTCTAACATTTTCTATACAACAAAAATTAATGTTTATATAGATTAGATATGATTTTCTTATATGTTTTTAGGGCATAAACTTAAAATGTTCTTATTTAAAAAAAAAACTTGTATATGTCAGAATATAATTTATTTAACAAAAGATATAGGAAGAATTGAAAGAAGCTAACTCATGCAAAACTCTCAAAATAATGTACTAGTATTTTTGTGTATTTTGGTTATTGATACATCCCACTTAAAATTAAAAATAAAATACTTAAAGTTATTAATCTTAACTAAAATCATTTAATTATTCGAGAATAATCAGTCCATTAGATTCTTTCCAAAATTGAACTCAAATGAAAAATTTTATTAGAAGAAGGAAGATTAACAGATCATCGCACTAATATTATGCAGGTGTTTATTTACTTCTTACTGTGTTCACTTCTTTCCGCCATCATATTTTCCAAAAATGTTAAATGTTAATGATGATTGTCAGTTGCTTTAGAAGAGTTTAAATTGGTGCATTGAAAAACCCCACATACGAAAAACTTTTAATGTCACTCATTTCCCTTACATGCAAAATTTGAATTTGACAAATTGTAATAATCTAATAACAAATCTTGTTCATTCAACTACAGCCGCAGGTGTTTATATATCTTTCTATTTCATATATTTCATCAATCAGGAACACTGAGGGGAAAGTTCTAAGGAACTACGTCTAGAAAACTGAATTTTAAACACTGATCAATAATTGCTTTAGTAGATCTCTTTATAAAACTTAACCACTACCGTTATCCATAAAAAGGAGGGTACAATAGGCCCATTATCGGCCTGGGATCTGATGTAATACATGCTCTTTTCAACTTTTTTTATTTTTTATACCGAAATATTACGGTAAAAGACGAAATTAGATGTAAAAACCTCGGGAGCGATATTATTTCAGATATAATTCTAAAGAACTACGACCAGTAAAAAGAGTTTTTAAACATTGGTCGACAATTAATTTCATAGATCTCTTGATAAATCTATTACACTACGATTATCCACAAAATAGGTATATTATCGGACTAGGATCAGATAAGGTTAAGGTAAAATACCAAACTGAACACATATGATAAGGTTACATGTAGGACTTAGTTATTTACTTAGTAAGTTGGTTAGTTAGTTAATTAGTTAGTTAGTTAGTTAGTAGTAGTTAGTTAGTTAGTTAGTTAGTTTAGTTAGTTAGTTAGTTAGTTAGTTAGTTAGTTAGATAGTTAGTTAGATAGTTAGTTAGTTAGTTAGTTAGTTAGTTAGTTAGTTAGTTCGTTCGTTAGTTAGTTTGTTCGTTAGTTCGTTCGTTCGTTAGTTCGTTTTAGTTTTCGTTCTTCGTTTTTCGTTCGTTCGTTTTCGTTCGTTCGTTCGTTCGTTCGTTCGTTCGTTCGTTCGTTCGTTCGTTCGTTCGTTTTTTCGTTCTTTTGTTCTTCGTTTTCGTTGTTCGTTCGTTCGTTCGTTCGTTCGTTCGTTCGTTCGTTTTCGTTCGTTCGTTCGTTCGTTCGTTCGTTTCGTTCGTTCGTTCTTTCGTTCGTTCGTTCGTTCGTTCGTTCTTCGTTCGTTCGTTCGTTTTCGTTCGTGTTCGTTCGTTCGTTCGTTCGTTCGTTCGTTCGTTTTCGTTTTGTTCGTTCGTTCGTTCGTTCGTTCGTTAGTTTCGTTCGTTCGTTCGTTCGTTCGTTCGTTTCGTTCGTTCGTTCGTTCGTTCGTTCGTTCGTTCGTTCGTTAGTTCGTTTCGTTCGTTCGTTCGTTCGTAGTTAGTTAGTTCGTTAGTTAGTTAGTTAGTTAGTCGTTAGTTAGTTAGTTAGTTAGTTAGTTAGTTAGTTAGTGTTCGTTAGTTAGTAGTTAGTTAGTTAGTTAGTTAGTAGTTAGTTAGTTAGTTAGTTCGTTAGTTAGTTAGTAGTAGTTAGTTAGTTAGTTAGTTAGTTAGTTAAGTTGTTAGTTAGTTTAGTTAGTTAGATTAGTTAGTTAGTTAGGTTAGTTAGTTAGTTCGTTAGATTAGTTAGTTAGTTAGTTAGTTAGTTAGTTAGTTCGTTAGTTAGTTAGTAGTTAGTTAGTTAGTTACTTACTCTTAGTTAGTTAGTTACTTACTTAGTTAGTTAGTTAGTTACTTACTTAGTTAGTTAGTTAGTTAGTTGGGGAGGATACATACATACCCCTATGCCTCTATTGGGCACTCCTTAACCCAGTGCCTCCTCCGGTCTACCAGACTAGAACAATAACCTACCGGAGGCCACGTTAGTACTTGTCTTAACGGACATTTGGTTGGACTCTATAGATGTTCCAACACCATCAACTGAATGACTTTAAAAAATAACTAACTTCCCAATTTTTAAAACATTTCTGCCCGGATAATAAACATTCACTCTGCTCAAGTACTCAAGTTAACTTATCCCTTGCCATAGCAGTGCCTTTGCGGAATGGCAGTCATCATGAGTAAAACCAAATGCGCCCTTATGCCTCTGCCTACCTGCAGGGTCGGACTATCAAGTGCAACGATATTCTACATTCCACAACCACTTCGAGACGCTTAACCATACTACTGCGATGACCCTACCGAGCACTTCGACAAAGAGTCAATGCATCCGAAAAAGACAGTGATTTCCACTAACCATCTGGTTTGCTCTAATTCGTCTTCCGTCATAGATGTACTCTTTGTAAACGAGGGTGCAGATAATCGTAACTTTAGTGTCCCCTTTTTAAGCAAACTTAAGCTTTTTGTCTGTCTCTACGTAATCTACGGGGTGACGATTTATTTTCTCGTAGGACAAGCACATGCTATGTCTCCTGGGCAGTCGGTGGCTGGGGATAACCCTGAGTCGGTTCGGGACTGTCCGACCGAACTGCTGCGTATTGTTTTGGCAACAGCATCTAAAGATATATTTGGTATAGCCGAAAGTACGGATCCATTTATTTGCAAGACTCCTTTCCTTTAAAACACTTTAAAACACAACCGAACAAAGAAGGGAAAAACACCTATAAATTAAAGATTAATGGATTACCATATTCACTCATGCATCCATCTTCACATTGAGCTTAAACAGGCAACATTTGTATTACCAGATAAGTTAAGATAGGTGTTCTAGTCAGACCGCGAGTTAATTGACACTCCAGTTTGAGGACCCGACTGGTAATAGTTTTAGCTAGGTCCTCTAAGAACCCACCACAAAAGGCGAACCAGTTTCAAATTACTTTGATTGGATTGGGTTACTACTTTCGAGACCCCATTGATTGGTTTGTCTTATAATAATGAGCCGTTTAATGCAGATATCCGAACGATTTGCAAACTTAAAAGTTTCACTTGTAGTGTCATACGCCACATTAAACATTGGACTTTTCCATATCTAAATCTACATCATTTGTAGGGGTCTGCATTTGCCATAGTTTTGGTGTCATATCTGATATCTGACCTAATGGCGATGAATTTCAAAGGATTAACAAAATACAGCTTACATGGACCTGAAACCAACATGTTTATATAGAAATTTAAGCAATATGGAAGGTTATGACTTAATTCGACTTTCTATCAGGTCTCCGTTTTTCCGTATTTTCCAAACTTTCATTAGGGATTTTGTTATCAATAAATTATTGATTCATCGGTGATCTGCCAATAACATCCTATTCTCTCTCCCATTCGAAAATACCAGCTGTCATATTATTCCCACCCGCACTGTTTAGAAATCGGTATTAGCGAAATGAAATTAACAAAGTGACATCTCATGGGAGGTGGGCTACAGTGTTTTTCACACTATTTCATTAAAGTTTAAAAGAGATGTCAATGACCAAATGACATGTAGTATGAAAATGTTGTTGACAGGTACATATAATTTGAGGTGAGTAATTGGCATGTGAAAAAAAATGTATGTAAATGACAGTGTTTTAAGAAATAATCACATTTCAAAATGTGGGTGAATATATTTAATTAAAATACAATATTATTTTTGGGTGTGTATACTAAGGTTCCACCTGGACTAGATTTTAATTGTAACTTATCTAAGTTATGTAAATGCAGCTTTAGCATGTCTGTCATATAATTCAAAAGTGTTGTTTTTTATTTTGTCTGTTTTGGTTTTCTCATGCAAATTTAATTTCGAAAGTAACAATGTTGCAAACTAGATCCTACCACGCATGAAATGTTAGATTTCTCAGATTTAAAACTGCTAGAGTTATGTATGTTTGTTCAGATGTATGCATTAGTAAGATTTTGTTGAAATAATCCTTGAACTAAAATTTTGTACCTGATATAACATTTTATTTATTTATATTTAGTATGTAACTATAACTTTAAGTTTTTTTTTACATGACAGGTGTCTTTTTGTCTGCTCTTAATTCATGGACAAAAAATACAAAAAAAACGAATAAAATAAAACGCATAAAATGTTTTATCACTATTGCGTTATTATTGAGTAAAAATTGCAACTTTTATTTATGCCACTTTGAAATGCATATCTATAGTTTGCAAAGCAAACTAGTCTACAATTTCCAAATACTATCGAATAAATTTCAAAACTGCCACAATAAAATTGAAAAAAAAATCAAAAAAATTCTAAGAAAAATTAACATTTTTTAAGGCAAACCATGAGTCTATGTTGTTGTTGTTGTAGAGTAGTCTGAACACTGGCAACACTTCAGCAAGATGTAGTAAATCAATTTGATTCTACTTTTTGTTTTTTTTTTTTGTATGTAGATCAATGTTGTAGTTAAAATTGAAAACAAATTCAATACTTTTTTAATGGAGTTGAAATTCTTCAACATTTTATTTTTAATTTATTTTTTTTTTCTATTTGAATTTAATTTTTTTAAAAGTCATTACTTTTAATGAATTTAATTGTCACCAAATGTGTATTACAATTAAAAATTCATTTAATGACAAATGATAATTTGTTGTCGAAGTTTGTACAATCTAAATGTTTGTGTATCAAAATAATATTAATGAAAGATAAAGTCAAAACTGCGGCAAACTTTGAGTCACTTAATATTTCAAACTTAAAAGATTTCAAAAACAGAATCAGATCTAAAGTTATACAAAACTTTAGAGACTGATAGATCTACCTCTTAGGAACAATATTGATACTCACCTCATTACTGACGGTTAACATGCCTACCTCAAGGTAGTTTATAATGCTCTCCATAAGGTGGTATGTTGTGTTGAGCACGGTTTGCCGCGTTCTTGGATATTGAAGGAGCTTTCAATTATATAAAGATTGAGTGGGTAGTCTGCATGCTCAGCAGCAGAATTATTCACTCCTATAGCCTACCAATTTCACGTGAAATATGTTTCCTTTTCACTTTTTTCGTTCACTAACTTTTTTGTCGTGAAAAAAATTCCCCTGTATGTGAAATTTGTTGATGGAATTTTGTAAACATTAAACAGCTGTTGCATACAAAATCAACTATTGTGAATGAATTTTTCACAATAAAATCCCTTCGAGTGGAATGAAAATTTCAATTGAACAAAAATTTCACTTCTATTGGCGATAGGGGTGATTAATTTGAAACTAGGGGATCATTGCATTAGGAGAAGCTTTACGAGGGCGACACCACAGGAGGCTATTTGTATCTAAATTGCCTATGGTCAAAGGTAAATTTCCATCCACGATCAGTGACATCATGGAAACTGCACTAGGTGAACTGTTGTTATGGGCGAAAGTTAAACTTACTTATTACAGACCTTTTTTACCTTTCACTGTAGAGGTTTTTTTTCAAAATTTTTAGCCATTCTACTCTATTTTGTGCTGTTGTTCTAGCTGATCGAGGATCGGTATTACGCTCTAACAAGCTTTTGCTGACTGTTTCTTGCCATTTTACTCTTCTTCTACCTCGGGTTCTTCGGCCTTCTGGTCTGCTTTAAGAACGCGTTTCGGCAGGAGTTCATCTGACATCCTGTCCAAACCATCTAAGTTTGTTTCTCTCTATCCTATCATTAAGTGGCTCTTATTCTGTCTCGACGTCTAATAGGTTTTATCAAGGGAATCAGCCATTTCATCGACTGTGTTTAATAGGCAGACTAAGTTTCTTTCACATTTCTATCTTTAGGTTATTGGTTTGGTAAATTTTCTGAGCTGAAACGCCTTAAGAATAGATCTGTTTCCATTAATCTCTGCTCTGCACCTGTTCTCTTTCTGTGTTTGCTTCTAGTGTTTTGGTTTCTATATCTTTGGATCTTTACTCTCAAAGAAGGGAATCACAATGGACCTTATGGTCTCCCTTTGTTAACCTAAACCTAGGGAACTTTTATTGCAATATGTCTTAATTCCATTAACAGCTCTCAAAGTTTTATCAACATTTGAATTTCAAAGTTCACATAAATCGAATTTAAAATATTTTGAGTTTTACTGAAATTAGGGCTGGACATACTTGAATACAAGATCATCTTTTCGAACGTGAAGGAATGACCTCGGAAGGTTCAAAAGGAGCACTTCTAAAGATGGTCTTCTTTCTTTACATCCTGAAGCTATCCATAAACTGTCCGCTCACTTGAAAACAATATTTCAAAGACTCGTATTATTGGACATTTGTAATAAAGAGCATTCGTACTACTGAACGTCTACTGTATTTGTAAAATTATTCAAAATTATAAATAGTGCTTTTTTACCCACGATTTTGGAAATGTTTATCTAATTTGACCCACTCACGGTGCTTTTGATCGTGGACGAGTTGGCAACACTGTATACTAGACTGGATTCCGACCAAGACAAACTAATTATACGGACCAAAAGTTATTAAATCCCTGAATTTGCACTACATCGGCTAGATAGTATAGTTTTGGATTTTGGAAAGTAGATACATTTTTTGAGCCATTAGTCGGATTATTTATTGACAGGACCTTCCGAATCATATTAGAAACAAGAGAAGTTTGGACTGCAAAAGCACAGTCTGTGGGTCGAGTCGCAATTCATGTCTGAGTTGAATAACAAGTCGAGCGTACTCGTCATTTTATCTTAAAGGCGGTCTGAGCGATTACTGTTGTTTGGTTTTTGATAGTTTTGCACCTCATTCGCACTGGTGTAATGTATTGTTTCGCATAACGGTTCCAAGTTTTGCATTGTCTGCAATAAACCTATATCTTCACTACCTATGTGAAGGTATAGGTGGGTTTTTTTTTTCGAAACAACGTCAAATCAACTTTAAAATCGTCAAAAAATAGTCCCCTGATCGCTTTATTTAATACGCTTACTGAGCATTGTATTATTTAATGTATGTTGGATAGTCTCTAGAAGCCCTCGGGGGACATATTACCTTGATGAAAGACCCTCATCTTAGTGTGATAGCAACCTCAGCCAAAAAAGATGCTACCCATATCTCTAGTCTACCGGGACTAAAAACTGGTGATGATCAAATGTATACTCGGCCATGAGGTCGAATCTTAATCTGGTAACACAGGAACCGGAACCCATACTGGATTTAACATAGTATGTTCTATGTGAGAAAGAACAAAGTCCTGGGGTTATTTGATATATTCGAGATTCGATCTACCGATTACGTCTTTACATATCTGTTGACGACTCAGGAAATCCGAGGGTTCTCTTTAAAATGTGGACTTCCCGTGTAACCTCAGTTTTTATTACCCGACAGATATGGTCAAGTTTAAGTCGATATGTTAAGACAAAGCTTCTTAAATTTAATTACCCAATCCAGAACAAAAAGATTATACTTGCCGCATGATTTGGATTAACATGTTCCGATTTGTTATGGAAAATTTTCATTTTAGTTTTATTTCAATTCTTTTAGTAATTAAAACAATGATTTGATATTTTTAAGAAACCAATTATACAATTAATTAGAAAAAAATTGTTATAAAGACTTAATTAATTAATTTTGTATATTTCTTTTCTTATATTTATAGAAAAAATTTATAGTCAAATTGAAAAACAAAGATACGATGGCTGGTATAATAATTTAGCGCATCCCGATTGGGGTTCTGTAGGTAAGTTTATTTTAGTTGATAAAAATACTGTTTAAAGTTTAAAATTAAAAATGTTTAAAATATGATAATAATGAAAACACTTGTCTCATGATTTTTCTAAAAATATGTGTTAAACATGGAATAATTTATTTTAATTTTAATAAATTAAGCCCCTAAGGAATTTTAGAGAAAAAAACTATTATTTAATATTTAGATTTAAACTATTCTTAACAAAATTAAATATGATGTTCAGTGTTAAATATGTTAAAATAGTGACTAAGAAATTTTACCCTAAACGTGATGAAATATGATCGTGATCTAATTCAATTTATTGAGAAATACAAAACAAACATCAAACTGATATTAGCATTTAATGAAATTGAAATTATTAAATAACTTTTCTATGAAATAGCTGACATATTGTTCTTTTAACACTTTCAGATAGTCATTTGGTGCGCAAAGCACCGCCTTCATATTCAGATGGCGTTTACGCTATGGCCGGTTCAAATCGACCCTCGACCAGACGATTGAGTCGTTTGTTTATGGGTGGTCGTGATGGTCTCGGCTCAAAATTCAATCGTACTGCCCTATTGGCCTTTTTCGGTCAAGTTGTAGCCAATGAGATTGTTATGGCCTCCGAATCGGGTTGCCCCATAGAAATGCATCGCATTGAAATCGATAAATGCGATGAAATGTATGATAAAGAATGTCGTGGCGATAAATATATTCCGTTTCATCGTGCGGCCTACGATCGCAGCACGGGCCAGAGTCCCAATGCTCCCAGGGAACAAATTAATCAAATGACTGCCTGGATAGATGGTAGTTTTATATATAGTACATCGGAGGCCTGGTTAAATGCCATGCGTTCGTTTCACAATGGCACTTTGCTAACGGATAAAAGTGGCAAAATGCCGGTTAAGAATACTATGAGAGTACCGCTATTCAATAATCCAGTGCCGAATGTTATGAAGATGTTAAGTCCTGAAAGATTGTTTTGTAAGTAATACGATTGAAAGCTCTATTTTTGGAGTTAATAATTAACCTCTTGTTAATATTATTTCAGTATTAGGAGATCCCAGAACTAATCAAAATCCGGCCATGCTCTCCTTTGCTATACTCTTTTTACGCTGGCACAATACCCTGGCTCAGCGTATTAAGCGCGCCCATGCCGATTGGACCGATGAGGATATTTTCCAACGTGCCCGTCGTATGGTCATAGCCACTTTGCAGAATGTTATTATGTATGAATATCTGCCGGCATTTTTGGGTTCTGAAATTCCTCCCTATGAGGGTTATAATCGTGATATACATCCTGGCATAGGTCATATATTTCAAGCTGCTGCCTTCCGTTTTGGTCATACCATGATACCGCCGGGTATTTATAGACGTGATGCTAGTTGTAATTACAAGAAAACACCCATGGGTTATCCGGCCATACGTTTGTGTTCGACTTGGTGGGATTCGAGTGTAGGTCATCAGATTGTTCCAACTCTTTTCCAAATGTGTAATTTATTTATTTCTTAATTCTAGGACTTTCTTACCGATACCACTATCGAAGAAATTCTAATGGGCCTTTCTTCACAAATATCCGAACGTGAAGATCCTGTGCTTTGTTCTGATGTACGTGATAAACTGTTTGGACCCATGGAATTTACACGACGCGATTTGGGAGCCTTAAATATTATGCGTGGTCGTGATAATGGTCTACCCGATTACAATAGCGCTCGAGAGGCTTTCGGTCTGAAAAGACGCAACAATTGGACGGATATAAATCCTGACCTCTTTGCTAAACAACCCGATCTTTTGAATATGTTGATCTCAGCCTATGATAACCAATTGGATGATGTGGATGTATATGTGGGTGGCATGTTGGAATCCTATGGCCAACCTGGCGAATTATTTAGTGCCGTTATTAAGGAACAATTTCAACGTTTAAGAGATGCCGATCGTTTTTGGTTTGAAAACGATCGTAATGGTATATTTACGAAAGAGGAAATTGAAGAGATACGTAAAATAAGAATGTACGATATTATTGTTAATAGTACCGATATAAATGAGAATGATATACAGGAAGATGTGTTCATGTGGCATGAGGGTGATCCTTGTCCTCAACCTATGCAATTAAATGCTACCGAATTGGAACCTTGCACTTATCTAGAGGGCTATGATTACTTTTCCGGTTCGGAGTTAATGTTTATCTATGTTTGTGTCTTCTTGGGCTTCGTGCCCATTCTATGTGCTGGAGCCGGTTATTGTGTGGTCAAACTACAAAATAGCAAGAGAAGGAAATTGAAAATACGCCAAGAAGCCTTGAGAGCACCTCAACACAAAGGTTCGGTGGATAAAATGTTGGCCCGAGAATGGTTGCATGCCAATCACAAACGTTTGGTTACGGTAAAATTTGGACCAGAGGCTGCCATCTATACTGTAGATCGTAAGGGTGAAAAGTTACGCACTTTCAGTTTGAAAACTGTAGATGTGGTAACTGTTGAAGAGTCGGCCCATAATCACATTAAAAAGAAGCCTTATATTCTCCTGAGAGTACCTAATGATCATGATTTGGTCTTGGAGCTAGAATCTTATGGGGCACGCCGAAAGTTCGTTAAAAAACTAGAAGACTTTTTAATTTTACATAAAAAAGAAATGACTTTGGTAGAAGTAAATCGTGATATGATGTTGGCCGGAGCTGAAACTCGTGAAAGAAGACAGAAACGTTTGGAGTATTTCTTCCGTGAGGCATATGCCTTAACATTTGGCCTAAGACCGGGAGAAAGACGCCGCAGATCTGATGCTTCTACCGATGGCGAAGTAATGACGGTCATGCGCACTTCCCTTTCCAAAGCTGAATTTGCTGCTGCCCTGGGCATGAAACCCAACGACATGTTCGTACGCAAAATGTTTAATATCGTAGATAAAGATCAAGATGGTCGCATTAGTTTCCAAGAGTTTTTGGAAACAGTTGTTCTCTTCTCACGCGGCAAAACCGATGACAAACTTCGTATCATTTTCGATATGTGCGACAATGATCGTAATGGTGTCATTGACAAGGGTGAACTAAGTGAAATGATGCGTTCTTTAGTGGAAATTGCTCGTACCACTAGTTTGGGTGATGATCAGGTAACCGAATTAATTGATGGCATGTTCCAAGATGTAGGTTTGGAACACAAGAATCATCTCACCTATCAAGATTTCAAACTCATGATGAAAGAATATAAGGGAGATTTTGTAGCCATTGGTTTAGATTGTAAAGGAGCTAAACAGAATTTCCTGGATACTTCAACAAATGTGGCACGTATGACTTCATTTAATATTGAGCCCATGCAAGAGAGACCCCGCCACTGGATGCAAGAGAAATGGGATAGTTATATAACATTTTTGGAAGAGAATCGTCAGAATATATTCTATCTGTTCTTATTTTATGTCATAACGATTGTTTTGTTTGTGGAACGTTTTATACGTAAGTTTCGAGGAGAAGATTTTCTAGTCACAGATTTATAGATTACTCTTTATAGATTACTCCTTTATGGCTGAACATACGGACTTGAGACATATTATGGGTGTGGGTATTGCCATCACTCGTGGATCTGCGGCTTCATTGTCATTCTGCTACTCACTGCTATTACTAACTATGTCGAGGTAATTATTACGTTAAGCGTGGTCAGTTATCGTAAGTTTACGAACAAATTCTCTATAGAAAAGTCAGTTTTAAAAAAATTTTCTATAGTAAAGTTCGTTATAAAAAAAGTTTTTTTAAAGAAAAGTAAAGGAATTCTCTATAGAAGATTTCTGTGTGAAGTTTTCATTAGAAAATATCTTTGCGATGTAGTTTACAATAGAAACTTTCTACAGAAATGTGCTTTGTAAACGAGTTTCTTATAGAAAAGTTCTTTGTAAAGAAGATTTCTATAGAACAGATCTTTGTTTTCTATAGAAAAGTTCTTTGCAAAGGAGTTTTCTATAGAATAGTTCTTTGTGAAAGAGTTTTCCATAGAAAAGTTCTTTGTGAAAGAGTTTTCTATAGAAAAATTCTTTGTGAAAGAGTTTTCTATAGAAAAGATTTTTATGAAAGAGTTTTCTATAGAATTTTTCTTTTTGAAAGAGTTTTCTATCGAAAAGTTCTTTGTGCGAATGTTTTCTATAGAAAAGTTCTTTGTGCGAGTGTTTTCTATAGAAGAGTTCTTTGTGAAAGAGTTTTCTTTTGAAAAGTTCTTTGTGAAAGAGTTTTCTATAGAAAAGTTTTTTGTAAAAGGTTTTTCTATAGACAAGTTCATTTGTGAAAGAGTTTGCTATAGAAAAGTTCTTTGTGCGAGAGTTTTCTATAAAAAAGTTCTTTGTGAAAGAGTTTTCTATAGAAAAGTGCTTTGTGAAAGAGTTTACTATAGAAAAGTTCATTATGAAAGAATTTTCTATAGAAAAGTTCTTTGTGAATAAGTTTTCTATTGAAAACTTCTTTGTGAAAGAGTTTTCTATAGAAATGTTCTTTGTGAATGAGTTTTCTATAGAGAAGTTCTTTATGAAAGAGTTTTCTATAGAAACCTTCTTTTTGAAACGGTTTTCTATAGAAAAGTTCTTTGTGAATATGTTTTCTATTGAAAACTTTTTTGTGAAAAAGTTTTCTATAGAAAAATTCTTTGTGAAAGAGTTTGCTATAGAAAAGTTCTTTGTGAAAGAGTTTTCTATAGAAAAATGCTTTGTGAAAGAGTTTGCTATAGAAAATTTCTTTATGAAAGAGTTTTCTATAGAAAAGTTCTTTGTGAATAAGTTTTCTATTCAAAAGTTCTTTGTGAATGAGCTTTCTGATGGAGTTTTCAACAGAAAAGATCTTTATGAAGGAGTTTTCTATATAAAAGTTCTTTCGGAAAGAGTTTTCTAAAGAAAAGTTCCTTTTGAAGGATTTTTCTATAGAAAAGTTCTTTGTGCGCTAGTTTTCTATAGAAAAGTTCTTTGTGAAAGAGTTTTCTATAGAAAAGTTCTTTGTTAATTAGTTTTCCATAGAAAAGAACTTTATGAGGGAATTTTCTAAAGAAAAGTTCTTTGTGAAGGAATTTTCTATAGAAAAATTCTTTGTGAGGGAGTCGTCTATAGATAGATTATTAATGGAAGAATTTTTGATGGAAAATTTCTTTGTGAAAAAGCTTTCAATAGAAAAGTTCTTTGTGAAGGACTTTTCTAAGGAATAAGTGAAAGAGTTTTCTATAGAAAAACTCTTTCTGATTGAGATTTCTTTAAAAAATTTTCAAACTTTTTCCCTGGTAAATATGTTTGAATGAATCATAGTATAAAACCAATCATAGATCCACTTTAAATCGTTCTTTCATTCATTCAATTTTCATTTTTTTCAGAAATCTTATAACAAAACTTAAAGAATTTCCCATACAACAATATATTCCCTTGGATTCTCATATACAATTTCATAAAATTGCTGCCTGTACTGCCCTATTCTTTTCGGTGCTGCATACAGTGGGTCATATAGTGAATTTCTATCATGTCTCCACACAATCACATGAAAATCTTCGATGTTTGACAAGAGAAGTGCACTTTGCCTCGGATTATAAGCCGGATATAACATTCTGGTTATTCCAAACGGTAACAGGTAGGTTTTACTTTATAAATATTGATGATCACAAAACAAATTTTAATATTTTACTTTAAAAGGTACCACTGGTGTTCTACTGTTTATCATAATGTGCATTATATTTGTATTTGCCCATCCTACTATACGTAAAAAGGCCTATAAATTCTTCTGGAATATGCATACTCTTTATATAGGCCTTTATATATTAAGTCTTATACACGGTCTGGCACGCCTAACAGGACCTCCACGTTTTTGGATGTTCTTTTTGGGTCCTGGCATTATTTATACTTTGGATAAAATCGTTTCTTTGCGTACGAAATATATGGCTTTGGATGTCATTGAAACCGATCTACTGCCTTCAGATGTTATTAAAATTAAGTTCTATCGTCCACCCAATCTAAAATACCTATCGGGCCAATGGGTGCGTTTATCCTGCACTGCCTTTAGACCTCATGAAATGCATAGTTTTACTTTGACCTCGGCTCCTCATGAAAACTTCCTTAGCTGCCACATTAAAGCTCAGGGTCCCTGGACTTGGAAATTGCGTAACTATTTTGATCCTTGCAACTATAATCCCGAAGATCAGCCTAAAATCCGTATAGAGGGCCCCTTTGGCGGTGGCAATCAAGATTGGTATAAATTTGAAGTGGCTGTTATGGTGGGTGGTGGCATTGGTGTCACTCCTTATGCTTCGATTTTAAATGATTTAGTATTTGGCACTAGTACTAATCGTTATTCGGGAGTTGCTTGCAAGAAAGTGTACTTCTTGTGGATTTGTCCATCTCACAAACATTTCGAATGGTTTATAGATGTTTTGCGTGATGTTGAGAAGAAGGATGTGACGAATGTATTGGAGATTCATATATTTATAACACAATTTTTCCACAAATTTGATTTGAGAACAACAATGTTGGTGAGTTAATTGGGAAGAAACATTTTTTTTATAAAAAAAACTCTTTGTGAAGAAAGTTTTAATATTAAAGTTCTATGTGAAAAAGGTTTCTATAGAAAAGTTCCTTTTGAAAAGTACTTTTTGAAGATGTTTTCTATAGAAATGATTTCTGTAGAAAAGTTTATTGGGCATTTTTCTATACAAAAGTTGTTTATGAACAAGTTTTCTTCTATAAATGTCCTTTTGCGAATATTTTTTTTTTTATACAAAAGTTCTTTGTAAAGAAGTTTTCTATAGAAACGTTCTTCGTGAAGAAGTTTTCTATAAAAAAGTTCTTTGTTAAGAAGTTTTCTTTAGAAAATTTCTTTGTTAAGATGTTTTCTTTAGAAAATTTCCTTGTTAAGAAGTTTACTTTAGAACAATTTTTCATGTGAAAATTTTTTTATAGAAAAGTTCTTTAGGAAAGTTCTTTTGTGAAGAGGTTTTCTATAGAAAAGTTATGAATGAAGATGTTTTCTATAGAAAAGTTCTTTGTTAAGAAGTTTTCTATAGAAAAGTTCTTTATTAAGAAGTTTTTCTTAGAAAAGTTCTTTATAAAGCAGTTTTCTTTAGAAAAGTTCTTTGTAAAGAAGTTATCTTTAGAAAAGTTTTTTGTGAAGAAGTTTTCTTTAGAAAAGTTCTTTGTTAAGAAGTTTTCTTTAGAACAATTTTTCGTGCTAACATTTTTTTTATAGAAAAGTTCTTTGTAAAGAAGTTTTCTATAGAAGTTCTTTGTGAAGAAGTTCTCTTTAGAAAAGTTCTTTGTTAAGAAGTATTCTATAGAAATTTTCTTTGTTAAGATGTTTTCTTTAGAAAATTTCCTTGTTAAGAAGTTTTCTATAGAACAATTTTTCATGTGAAAATTTTTTTTATAGAAAAGTTCTTTGTGAAGAAGTTTTCTATAGAAAAGTTCTTTAGGAAAGTTCTTTTGTGAAGAGGAAAGAAAAGTTCTTTGTTAAGAAGTTCTTTGTTAAGAAGTTTTCTATAGAAAAGTTCTTTGTTAAGAAGTTCTTCTTAGCAGTTTTCTTTAGAAAAGTTCTTTGTAAAGAAGTTTTCTTTAGAAAAGTTCTTTGTAAAGAAGTTTTCTTTAGAAAAGTTTTTTTGTGAAGAAGTTTTCTATAGAAAAGTTCTTTATGAAGAAGTTTTCTTTAGAAAACTTTCTACAGAAAAGGTCTTTGTGAAGAAATTTTCTACAGAAAAGGTCTTTGTGAAGATGTTTTCTTTAGAAAAGTTCTTTGTCAAGAAGTTTTCTGTAGAAAAGTTCTTTGTTTAGATGTTTTCTTTAGAAAAGTTCTGTAGGAAAGTTCTTTTGTGAAGAGGTTTTCTATTGGAAAGTTCTTTGTAAAGAAGTTTTCTATTGGAAAGTTCTTTGTAAAGAAGTTTTCTGTAGAAAAGTTATGAATGAAGATGTTTCCTAAAGAAAAGTTCTTTGTGAAGAAGTTTTCTTATGAAAAATTCTTTGTCAAGTAGTTTTTAAAGAAAAGTTCTTTGTAAAGAAGTTATCTATAGAATATTTCATTGTGGATGAGTATCTGTTACGAGCTTTTCTGTAGAACAGTTCTTTGGGATCGAGTTTTTATGTAGAAAAATTCTCTTTGAACTTTTCGACTGAGAATATAATAATTTTAAAACATGAATCTTTTATTAATCTGCAATATTCTTCTTTTTCAGTATATATGTGAAAATCACTTCCAACGTCTATCGAAAACTTCGATATTTACTGGTCTCAAAGCTGTTAATCATTTTGGAAGACCAGATATGTCCAGTTTCTTGAAATTTGTGCAAAAGAAACATTCTTATGTAAGTAGTTTAAGGGCCAAATTAACCAATTCTATAGCGATCAACATTTACAGTTTAATTCATTTAAATTCTACTGAAATTTCGATCTCAGAAATGTTGCCTTCTTTAACTCTCAAAAGCATAAATAAAAGAAAACTTTTTGTAAAATTTTGACAGTTTCGGCAGAAAAAAACATATGTTTTATTAATACCCATTTTTTATTTAATTATAGGTCTCAAAAATTGGCGTATTTTCTTGTGGTCCCCGACCCTTAACAAAGAGTGTTATGTCTGCCTGTGATGAGGTCAACAAGACTAGAAAACTACCATACTTTATACATCACTTTGAGAATTTCGGTTAAATATTAAAAATGTCACACTCTCACACAAAATAATTCTAAAATTAAATAAAAATTCATTACAAACAAATCTCTAGAAAATACCCACTGTTTAAACAAACAGGCATTTAAACAAATTACATATTAACAATAAATAAATTATATTAAAAAACAAGTCTTTAAGTACTTAAAAATGCGTGTTATAAAAACAATAAATTTAATTGTATGTATATTAAAACTTGTGAAATGTGAATGTATCTAATATTTAAATGAAATACGAAAAGAAATAAAATTTTTTTAGTCAAATTTTATATTAAAAGAAATTTTTTAAAATATTTAAACTAAAATGTTTGCCTATTAACAGCGCATGTATGTATTTATTTAAATATTTTTATTATTTTAAATAATTATTATTTTATGTCTTTAGTTTTTCTTTATTATTTTTTTTGTTCGTTATAATCAGTGTTTTTTTTTTGCAAACAAATAACTTCAAAAAATGCTGTACTATAACTTATTTATTATTTTTTTTTATGTTCAATAAAATTAAGTCAATATTTTCAAAACTGTTTCAAATACCTAACTTTATTTAGTATCAAAACTTGGGCAACATGGTCAATAACATAAAGGAATGAAAACAATTTCTCAAAAACTCATAAGCAACAAATGCAAAACGTCCATATTCTTTGGGGGTATATGATTGGACAATGTAATTAAAAATTTCCATACAAATTAAAGCAGGAAGACGTTTACGATAATTGTGGTTAGAGTTGTAATAGCTAAAATAAGGCAAATAGTTTTAAAAGTATAGAATTAGTTGTAAATTTAAAACGAGTTACCTTTTAGCCAAAGGACTTGAAAGGGCAATACCTAAGAGATAACCAAAATCACGGCAGAGTGTGAATACTGGAGTACTTTCATGTTTTAACTGCATGGGATCAGGGCACCATTTAAAAGCCTGTAATAAGCAGAACAACAAGAAAGATTAGTCCATACATCGATAGATAGATAGTTAGATATATAGATAGATAGATAGATAGATATATAGATGATAGATAGATCGATAGATAGATAGATAGATATCGCTAGTAGATGCTAGATAGATAGATAGTAGATACTAGATCGCTCGCCGCTAGCTCGCTCGCTCGATCGCTCGCTCGTCGCTCGTCTCTCGCTGCTCGCTCGCTCGCTCGCTCGCTCGTCTCTCGCTCGTCTCGCTCGCTCGCTCGCTCGCTCGCTCGCTCGCTGCTCGCTCGCTCGCTCGCTCGCTCGCTCGCTCGCTCGCTCGCTCGCTCGCTCGCTCGCTCGCTCGCTCGCTCGCGCTCGCTCGCTCGCTCGCTCGCTCTCGCTCGCTCTCGCTCGCTCGCTCGCTCGCTCGCTCGCTCGCTCGCTCGCTCGCTCGCTCGCTCGCTCGCTCGCTCGCTCGCTCGCTCGCTCGCTCGCTGCTCGCTCGCTCGCTCGCTCGCTCGCTCGCTCGCTCGCTCGCTCGCTCGCTCGCTCGCTCGCTCGCTGGCTCGCTGCTCGCTGGCTCGCTGGCTCGCTCGCTCGCTCGCTCTCGCTCGCTCGCTCGCTCGCTCGCTCGCTCGCTCGCTCGCTCGCTCGCTCGCTCTCTCGCTCGCTCGTTCGCTCGCTCGCTCGCTCGCTCGCTCGCTCGCTCGCTCGCTCGCATAGATAGATAGATAGATAGATAGATAGAAGATAGATAGATAGATAGATAGATAGATAGACGATAGATAGATAGATAGATAGATAGATAGATAGATAGATAGATAGATAGATAGATAGATAGATAGATAGATAGATAGATAGATAGATGATAGATAGATAGATAGATAGATAGATAGATAGATAGATAGATAGATAGATAGATAGATAGATAGATAGATAGATAGATCAAATTATGCCAAACATCGGTGACCACGCCACGAGTCGGGAGATTGTTAATCTCGAGAGTCACAAACTCGGTGATCCTATATGGAGCTCCAATATGGGAGGGAGCGCTAAGAAACTGCAAGGAAAAGCATATGTTTTCAGTATCCGAAGAAATTGCCTAAGAGTTTGTAGCGGGTATAGAACAATATCAATGGAAGCAGCAAGCGTTGTCGCGGGAATTGCCCCCATTGATATATCAGCCAAAGAACTTGCAAATATATATAAGCGACTTTCGAATAATGAAAAAAACTCCTAGAGACCATATTCGGGAAATCGAAAAGGAGCATACGATGGACAGCTGGCAAAGAAGATGGGAAAATTCCCCAAAAGGTCGATGGATCTACAGTTTAATACCATGTATTAAAACTTGGTTACATCGTAGACATGGTGAAGTAAACTATAACCTGACACAATTTCTCAAATAGATAGATAGATAGATAGATAGATAGATAGATAGATAGATAGATAGATAGATAGATAGATAGATAGATAGATAGATTGATGATTGATTGATTGATTGATTGATTGATTGATTGATTGATTGATTGATTGATTGATTGATTGATTGATTGATTGATTGATTGATTGATTGATTGATTGATTGATTGATTGATTGATTGATTGATTGATTGATTGATTGATTGATTGATTGATTGATTGATTGATTGATTGATTGATTGATTGATTGATTGATTGATTGATAGAAAGACAGAGTTTTCTCTAAAAACTAAAACTTAATGAGGTAATTATATTATTTCACTCACCGTTCGAACACACCAAAATGGATCCACATCCCAATGTAGCATTCCAAAATAAGCACTTATCGGTATACAGCCCAAAACAATTACCAACAACATTGCCTTCACTTTACCAAAACTCAACAATGACAAAGAATATCTCCTTAGTATATGAATCATAAGAACAGCAAATAATGAACCCACTATACATTGATGTAAAAATTCATAGAGAAAATATAAACGACTAAACCACATGACAGTCGATATGGAAGATGCAATAGCATAAATTAACAAATATTTGTCATAGACAACAAATTCATATGAAGATAGAAAACTTGTAACAAAACGCCAAACTACAATGAAAACAAATGTGGTAAAGGCAACAGCATGTGTAGAGGGAAAGCCGGCACTGGTGTCACAGCTAAATGGATCAATTGTTATGTCATTAAAATCATATTTAGAGCTTTTTAAATTTTCACTAATAAACCAAATAGGACGGTATTCGGGTAAGCACCTGAAATGTAGGAAAAATTAAAACATTTTTGTTATTTAGTAATGTAGTCACTTACCATTTTATTACCGTCGCCAGGGTATTTATGACACCTATTGATGCCACCAGTTGTACTAGTAATTTATGATTAAATGCTCCCACTAGTGGTATCCAAATATTTAGTATGAATACGGGATCAAGATAATGATTTATGTTACGTAGTATTGTTTCGCCATTGGAAAATCTAAAAGAAATGATATTAATATTCAAATTTATTTATTTCGATTTTTTATACTCACTGCTCTTGTATGTATTTATTTACATCTATTTCGAGTTTATATAAGGAATTTAATGAGATATCCATTTTATTTACTTCTTATTAATTCCTTTTTTATTTATAAATTAATTTCAGTTTCACTTCATGTCCTTTATTTTTTATGTAAGGACTATTTTTCATTATTATTATTGTGGTATCTATATTATATACAAATAAATATGGATGGACATATGTTATTAAGAAGCATGCGCACTAGCTGCTACAACCACCCCCTTTGTAGAAAAAACTTTTTCACAAATTGTGATCAGATTTCTATAACCTTGAATAACTTTTAGCGGGAAATTTGTATCAATTCTTTTAAACGAATAAAAGCCAGATTTAAACTTATTCATAAAGATATTCATTACGCACATTTTCCATACAAAATTCCTACAATAAACCATCAACAACTTTATTAAGCATTTATAAATATGGGGGTTAAAGATTAATTAATTTCGTTAATCTGAAAACTGGGTCTAGATCCTTTGTCATTTACAGCCATAATAGAATGATTAAGGTTTTACCACTTTGGACACTGAAAAAGTTCTGGATAGAGTCATTTCGTAAGTATATTTCGATGAGAATAATACTCTAATACAATTTGAAGAAGTTGCTAAATATTTGACTTATCAAGATTTGTTGAATCTTTTTAGTTATTTCCTGTCTTCATAAAGGTTAATATTAAAAAGTTCAGCAAATTGATCATAGAAACTGCGACACTGAACATCTTTATTGCTACTTTATATCCAAATCTCTCAAAATTTTATAAGCAGTCGCCGACGATGCCACCACATTAAGATCTTTAAAAGGAATTAAACAACAACACAAGCATAGCATTGTTTATTGGTACAGATTCCTTCAATCCTATATTTCTTCTATCGATCGATCTATCTATCTATCTATCTATCTATCTATCTATCTATCTATCTATCTATCTATCTATCTATCTATCTATCTATCTATCTATCTATCTATCTATCTATCTATCTATCTATCTATCTATCTATCTTATCTATCTATCTATCTATCTATCTATCTATCTATCTATCTATCTATCTATCTATCTATCTATCTATCTATCTATCTATCTATCTATCCATCTATCTATCTATCTATCTATCTATCTATCTATCTATCTATCTATCTATCTATCTATCTATCTATCTATCTATCTATCTATCTATCCATCTATCTATCTATCTATCTATCTATCTATCTATCTATCTATCTATCTATCTATCTATCTATCTATCTATCTATCTATCTATCTATCTATCTATCTATCTATCTATCTATCTATCTATCTATCTATCTATCTATCTATCTATCTATCTATCTATATATCTATCTATCTATCTATCTATCTATCTATCTATCTATCTATCTATCTATCTATCTATCTATCAATGTATCTATATATCTATCTATCTATCTATCTATCTATCTATCTATCTATCTATCATCTATCTATCTATCTATCTATCTATTTATCTATCTATTTATCTATCTATATATATCTATCTATCGTTCTATCGATCTATCTATCTATCTATATATCTATCTATCTTTCTATCTTTTTATCTATCTATCTATCTATCTATCTATCTATCTATCTATCTATCTATCTATCTATCTATCTATCTATCTATATATCTATCTTTCTATCTTTCTATCTTTCTATCTTTTTATCTTTTTATCTATCTATCTATCTATCTATCTATCTATCTATCTATCTATCTATCTATCTATCTATCTATCTATTTATCTATCTATCTATCTATCTATCTATCTATCTATCTATCTATCTATCTATCTATCTATCTATCTATCTATCTATTTTGCTTTATTCCTGTTGATTCATTTTTCAGCTATACATCTATTTCAAAACTTTCCATTAGTTTTATAGTTAACTTTCGATTCAGATTTTTCATTTAATAAACAAACGTATTATGGTCAACATACAATTTATTCGAAAGTATTAAAGTCAAATTGATTTTGTAAAAAAAAAATACATTTAAAATAATTCGTTTTTAATAAAATACAAATCAAGCATTTCTTATAAAAGGAAAAATTGCAAGTCAAGTTTAAAATAATAAAATTAAAAATAATATCCATAAAATAACAAAACAATATTAATTCCCAAACATAAAAATCATAATTTCAACATAAATACCATCAATTCATATTTGCAGACCCAAATAAATATTTAAGAAAAATACTCAAATCGTTTAAGTTATTAAACAAATCGAACTGTATGGGTGAGTAGCCAAAATGTATTAAGTGATTGTTGATAAAGGCCCGCTCAGCAGCAATCTCTAAGAGTAAAGTTTTATTGTAGTCCGTTTGGCGTTGTTGCATACTAGGCGTTGAAGTGGAGACACCACTATCTATATGACCACTAAACATTGAAGAGGCATCTGGCGTAGAGGAGTGAAAAAGTGAGTAAAGTTCTTGAGGACTAAAATATTTGGAATCCGTTTCAGCAATAGAATCATTTGCTGTATCCATATGCATGCTGAGAGGAGTAGTTAAACGGCTATACAATGAAGGTTGATCTTGTTGATTATTATAATACAAATGATCATGATCAATACTTAAACGATTTAATTTAGCACGTTGATTTAGGCTAAAGGCATGTTGTATAAGAAAATCACGTCTATTGTCATTGGACATTTGATGATAACTTAAACGTTTGCGTGTTTTTCTAGCAGGTTTTGTCTTTAGCGGTACCAAGAGATCTTCACTTTTCAGACGTTTCAAACGTACATAAGGTTGAAATTCCGGTTTAAGATAGGATTTGTCATTATTTATGTTTATATTTTTCTCACTTTTAAACATCATGGGTTTGGGCAGCTCCGTTGCTATGCTCTGCTCTTTATTTAATGAATGTGGCTCTGATTTCAACGGTTTGGGAAAATCGTCAGAAGTTTTTGTAGTTTTCTTTTCGCTATTTTGTTTGTTAACTTTTTTGCGAGTTTTTATAGAAATTTTCGGAAGATTTTTTAAAATTTGTTTCTTTGATGCTATAAATGTAGTATCTCTTGGAGAAATTTTTTTGGATTTTAGAGTTTTGCTACGTGGCTGTAAAAGCACAGATGAACATTTTTGAGAAATTGCTTCATTGTGTTAAGAATATTCAAAATATGATAAGACTCACCTTTCCTCCACGGTTTTTTGGTTTCAGTATCTTCCCAAATTTGTAATTTTCCAAGCTTCCAGGTTTACGCGGTCTTCCTCTGATAGCTTTGGGTTTTTCTTGTTTTTTCGGGGTTGATGTTATAGTCGATGAATCCTCAATTGGCAAATCACTCTTTTCCCCACTTGTCAGATCAATTATGGTAAAATATTTCAAAGAATCTAGAGAAGAATTTTGAGAAAGAGTCGATTTAACTTCTTCAATGGATTGTGATGACCGGGCTTCTTCGAAATCGGTTTCTACATTGCTTAAGTTAACATCCAATGATGAATTTAAATTACAACTTAAACAATTGATATTTAAATTGTTGTTTGTTGTAAAATCCTAAGAGTAAAAGTTAATTGCAAATACTTCATCTTGTTTTTATATTCACAACTTACCAAAATATCATCAGGCGCGGCTAAGGTTTCTGATTTAATAATTAGTTCTTTAAGATTGATCTGTGGAAAATAATTTATGTTAAAATTTAATAGGAATTAAGTTCAAATTTTTATACCGATGTTTGTAAAGTTTCCTCGTGTATTACGGTTATAGCATTCGATAAATTTTCCGGTGATGTTGGTGATTTTGTTGTAGTTGTCTTATTCAACTCTTCATTGATTGATTTATGTTCAGTTTTTATCGCTTTATTTGTAGAAACTTCCTAAAATTGTAATATTTGGAGTTTAATTAAATGTTAATTAAATCGGAAATATAAAAGCTTTTGAAAGATTTCCACAGTATAACATAATAATAAGCCGTCTTACTTACCCTAGTTACCTCATCAATAAACTCCTTTTTAAGTTGTTGCTTTTTATTGCAGATTTTAAAAAATGGATTTCTAACTAATTTAGGAGCTTCTTTTAGTTGTTGATCAATATCCTCTTCGCTATTACCATCGGAATTTTCTTTTTTAAGTAACAGATCTTTATTTTCTTCTTCCAAATTCTTATCAGGTTCAATATCATTATCAATGGTTTCACTTTTTATTGCACTATAAATTCTATTGCTATTATCAAGTTCTTCTTCATCACTTAACACTGAAATTGTACTGCTTTGCGGTATTTCCAAAGGATCCTTTACATTTTCTGATTCACTTGTTACTCCACATGTTTCTAACAGTTCCTTTTTTACTTGGATATTTGTAATATCGCAACTCAGTTCAGTACTGGGCAATGTATCCAATATAATACTGTTTTCCCCAATAGTTAAAGGTGAAATATTATTTACTACAGGCAAAGAATCTTCCTGTGCTTGACCTAAACCTATATTTTGATTTTCTGTATAAATTAATTGATTTTGCTGATCCTCCAATTCCTGTTGGCTTTTATTTTGCTCCTGATGGTCAATAGTTTCTTCAACTACCAGCTCGCTTGTTTCCTCTTCCAACGCTGCTTCCTCCCTAGAATATTCATCCACCGGTCGCGGTTCTAATTTAATTTTAGCAAAATTAGCCACTGTAATACGTTTAGGACTGGATGCTGAAATGAGGTTTTGTTCAGACATAACTGTTTCTTTACGATTTTCATTCATGCGATCTAATCCATTTGTTGGTTCTCTTGCAAGTCCAGTGTATTGTTTTTGTAAAGTGCGTACATTTGTTTCTTGTTCATCGCCGGATTTTGCTTGTTGAGCCCCCATGGTATAAATTTTAATATTAATTTAATTTAAATAGAAAATATTATGAATTAGAAGAATTTTGCACAAAATGTAAATCATTTTAATGGGAGTTCTAAGAATATCTAAGAAAAAATTCAAAATTGAAGCTTCTAAATAGGGTCGATAAAGCAGTTTTACAAATAATCAAAATAAACAAACACTATTGTGAATGGTATACCGTTAGCCGCTATACAATAATGCTAACTATTGCTTTTTATAAGAACGCTTAGTAATTTATCAACATAATTTCGAATTCTCAATTATGATTAAAAACACTACATTAAAATACCAGTGGACTTTTTAAATTTCTTAAAAAATGATTATTAATCAAATTTTTACTCAAAATTCTATACAATATTTCTATCTATTTCACATTTATTAAATTAAATATTATAACTAACGAAAGAAAACGCTAAATTAACAACACTTTAAACAGCTGTTTATTTTTCATTGTAAACAAAACAAAAAAAAAATTCTGTAATTTAGTGCAAGAAATAATCAAAACATAAACAAAAGAAGAAAAAATGAGTAAAGTTATTGAAATAATCGATTCAGACGATGATAATCACGCCTCCATAGATACACCATCAACATCAATCACCTCGTCAACAGTCAGCAGCATGGAACAGGACGATAATCAACAAGCTCAATCTAGGCGTCGACGACGCAAAAGTGTTCTACATGCAATGAACGACCCATATATGCATTTCCTTACAATATCACTCGAAGATGATGACGATGAAGTTGAAACACCAAATTCCACACCAACAACACCCATCCAGCGATATCAAGCTAAAAGTACTTCTAGTGCTGGAACATCTTCGCGTACGCTCTTGAAAACACCTAGAACTGCACCGAAAATTCTTGCCAACAAACCATTAACAAGTGCAAATATAGTAGATGCTAAATATGAAAATTTTCTTAATGATCCCGAGACCATAAGTGATCTTTATGCTATAGCCGAAGAACGTGCTCGTATTAATTATTTACTTTCACTGAACGGTATGCCAGAGATCAATTTTACTTTATACACTCGGCCGGAACGCCTGCAATTTCAACTTGAAGAACGTTTAAAACAACGCAAAATGGTACACAATTGGGATAATACACGCATGCAAGAGAATCGTCGTAGTTTATTGCAAAAGAATAATGAACAGAATACTACATAATTTATTTTTAAATAAATAAGTTAAGATATAAAATAAAGGCATTAACTTAAAAACGTGTACTTTTTTTTCTTTGAATAAAGAAGTAAAGAATAGAATAACTTCCTGCTCTATGCTAACTTTGTAAAGACAACTTCTAAAGATAATTTTACAGAATGTTTTCTGTAACTAACTAGCTAGCTAGCTAGCTATTTAACTAACTAACTAAAAACTAACGATCGAACTAACTAACTAAAAACTAACGATCGAACTAACTAACTAACTAACTAACTAACTATCTAACTTACTATCTAACGAACGAACTAACTAACTAACTAACTAAGTAACTAACTAACTAACTAACTAACTAACTAACTAACTAACTAACTAACTAACTAACTAACTAACTAACTAACTAACTAACTAACTAACTAACTAACTAACTAACTAACTAACTAACTAACTAACTAACTAACTAACTAACTAACTAACTAACTAACTAACTAACTAACTAACTAACTAACTAACTAACTAACTAACTAACTAACTAACTAACTAACTAACTAACTAACTAACTAACTAACTAACTAACTAACTAACTAACTAACTAACTAACTAACTAACTACTAACTAACTAACTAAATAACTAACTAACGAACGAACGAACTAACTGACTGCACCTATAACTTTGGGCTAAGGTGTTTTTAATTCGATTTACCCTCGTTCGAATTCATGAAGAGCCACTTCGCGTGTAACATTTTTTAAATCCCCAAAAACATATTTTTAGAATTCGTTTTATAGTCTCGCCCAAGAAAAGTTAAATATTTATCTGATGAGCCTGATTTTGTTCCATTGAATCTAAAATAAATCGAATGTTTGTAGTAGAAGTTGACGCATCTCAATTTATTACCTTAATTTTTAATAAAATAAAACACAACTTTTTTAAAATTTATACAGATTTTTATATTTTTTAAAAAAATTTTAAAATTTCTTAAAAAAATTAAGAAATATATTACAAAAAAATTTTACTACTTACAATATTTACAAAAAAGAAAAAAAAAAACAAAAAATATCACCTGACACATTTACTCGGTGTCTTGAACTGATAAATTTTTATCATGATAAACGACAAATCATAATCATAAGAAAAACTTAAGCAAAAGAGACTAAAAAGTTTAAACGGTTAACGAAATTTTACTACTAATACGATATTTTACAACGTTTTCAGATAAATATTCAGGCAGGTCAAGTGACCGAGTAATTAACTAAAAAAAAAACACAAATTAAATATTTACAATTTAGGATACTCACAAACTAGACAAAATAATTTTAGTACAAACTACAACTGTAAACATTTAATATAGATTCAATAGACGTGGAAATTAAGATTAAGATATTAAATGTTTATAGAATGTTTTTAAATTGACAGACGGTGAATATCCTTAATAAATTACACTAGTCAACAATAAACACAAATACAAAAAAAAAAAAAAAACGAAAATCTAATTTCTCATGGAGAACTTAAGTACAATACAAATAAATTATAAATTATTTAAATAATTAAAAACTAGTAAAAATCTTATTTTAAACCTATGGCAGTATTTAATATATAAATAATGCCCTATTTGGTTAAAGCACTTTAAGATAAGTTCACATTTAACAAATTAGTTATTTTTAAGAAAAAAAGTAAAAATTTTTATAAAATTTATAAAAGTTTTGGATTTAATTTAATTTAATTTAATAATAATTTAACAATGTGAACGTACCTTAACAACATTTCCATTTAAGTGAAATTTGTAGTGTTTCAACAAACTTTAGGCGTTTTAATTAATTTAGTTTTAAAACTATTTTATAAATAATTATTAAATTATATTTTTGTTCGGTACTTGTTTTTTGGTTAAATGAGGAGGGTCTTTGAGGGGGGTAAGGGAATGAATGATGAATTTTATGATTTGAAAGTTGTTCATTTTTGGTTTGTGAAAGTGAATGAATTAATTTAATTAATAAATATTTTAAATTTAAAAGTTTAAAGTCAATAACAAATAGAAACTATCTACAGCCACAGGATTCTACCACCATATTGGGGAATGTTTTCTGTGTGGCTGTATTATTACTATCCATAAATACTAACTGCAGGGAAGAATATTGTTTGGCAGTACAGCAGGGTACTAACTCTAGATTCTTACGCCGTTTACCGGGTTTATTAAGAAATTTCTAAAAGAGAGAGAGAGAGAAAGTTATAAAACTGTTTTATTGTTTTAGGGGATAACAAGAGAAACCTACCTGTAATATGGTATTATGAGCCGATAAAGACTCTGAAATACTCGCCACCATGCCACAGGTGCCACGACAGAAATAAGCATTATAGCCACGGGGCTGTATAATCCAATCACCCCAGCCGATATCATCAAAAGATATATACAAATGTTCACGACAACATTCGGTGACACCATCCGTACAATTGATTTCACGTTTCTGACGCGGTTGTCTCTTACGATTTTGTGTATCGACCATTATAAAGGGTCTGTAATCTTTATCGGTGGATATCATATGTTCCATCGATTCTATGTCACATGACTGGCAGGTGATTTGTATGAGATGACTAAGATCATGATTGCCAAACCAACGTTTTATCGGCCATTCTATATCGATTTTCATCCATTCATCTGTAAAGGAAATTAGAGAAATTAGTTTTATAAGTCTAAACGGGCTATAGATTTAGTGTCATTATATTTAAAAGGGGTTTCAAAAATCTTAGCTTTTCAGCTTTATTTTAATTATAATCTTAAGGCTGATGAAATACTATGTTTGTTTTCATTTAATATGGTTTTAATTTATAGGGGAATATTTTTGACATTTTCGAAAATAATACAAACAAACTCACGATTTAAAATAATATTTGTGCGTTTTTTTAATTATAAACAAAACTGTTTTTGTTTATTATTATTATTATTTTCTAGATGGCCTTTTTAAAAACACGCTCCAAAATTCTGATTATAAACTCCTACAAATACAATCTTTCACTTGATGTATAAAGAATTTTGAACATAATATGATTTTGATTTACGATCATGGTGGGTTGTCAACTACACATTTATCAAAAAAAAACGTTTTAAAAATTTCTTTTTCTTTTGAGAATGTATTTGTTAATTTATATTAAAAATTTATTTATGACTTTTAAATTTGCACTGTCATAAAAAGGTCAATCAATTTTAGCTCTCCCTCTCGCTCTCTCACTCTCTCTAAACGGTGAAAGTCCAATTTCAAAACAGTGATATTGCCCGGATATGTATGAGTATGTATGTAGAAATTTCAATATAAAAAAATCTTTCTAAATATTTTGATTTATTTCGCAAGGTATCATTTATTTCAATACCCCGCTTTTAAACAATTAAAAAGAAAGAAGAACAGATAAAGTAGTTTGAATTATTGTTAATTAAGACGAAAAAATATGCCAAAGAAAAGAAAGATTATTTCCCAAAAGGGTACATGGGGCACAATGTTTTTTTCCACTGCAAAACAAAAACTTTAAAATATGAAAATTATTAAAGGCTTTCTTGTGAAAAACACAGCTGGCAACATATTTTTAATTAGAAAAATATATGCCGGATTAGTGATTAGCCGGCTATGGGCGTAATTAGTCAGAAAGCCCGCTTAAAGTTCTTTAAAATACTCATTAAAATTATTAAGATTTAGAAATGCTGATAACGACGTGACGATTTGTGAGTAGTAAAAAGATAATAAATTTGTATTTAAAGCCAATAATTAATAAATAATTACAAAAGCTGTGTTTTTGTTCAACACAAAATGTTGCAAAATTTTAAAAATTATTATCAGTTTGACCTCATAGTTCATTAAAGGGTTAAATTTTAAGAAAACTCTCAACAATTTCCAAAACTTACCTTGAACATCAACGGATTGTATGGCAATTGTCTTAACTATGGGTAAATATTTCGAGTCTAATTGCTGTTGTACTTCGGACACTACAATGGTCTGTTGCGTTAATAGGGTATCATTGCGTTTGACCATCTTTTGAGGATTATTTTTGAACAGCCACAAAACAGCTGTGCTAACATCATAGCCATCAGCATCGGCATCATCGATTTTGAACGAGAAACACATCGAGGGTTGAGAACCTAATTTGCGACATTCATGCTTTTCTGAAATTTACAAAAAAAGAAGAAAAGTTATAAATTTATAAATTACAAGAAAAAAACTGTTTCAAAAACAATAAAGAAATCATTTTATATCCTTCATCCTCGTGAGAAGGGTATATATAAGTTTGTCATTCCGTTTGTAATTTCTTCAATATAACATAAAATATATACTCTAGATCCTGGATAGATAACGAAGTCGATTAAGCTATGGCACCCTAACTGTCAGTCTGTATATCTGTTGAAATCATTTTTTTGAAGGTCTCAGATATATTTAGGATCCAAATCTTCAATAATTCTGTCAGACATGCTTTCGAGATGTTTCCTATTGAAAATCAGCAAAATCGGTTCATAAATATCTCAGATATGAGCAAAAATCTGAGACCACCTATGAAAATTTCTTTAACATATCATAAATAAAAGCATAAAAACAACAACGGGATAATGCAGTTGTATGGGTAATACAGTTTACATATATTTGTTTGATTGTTGGTAATAAAGTTGTATTTATAAAAGTATAAAAATAACAACAACGTAATAATGATGTTGTAATTGGGTAATACAGTTTACATATATTTTTTTAATGGTTGGTAATAAAGTTTTATTTGTTTGTGGATAGGTAATACAGTAGTTTTTGTCTGTGTACAGACTCTGCACTGCAGAGATACAAGACAATGTAAAAGGCGGCTGATGAATGACAAATGTAAGCCAAATGGATTTACTAAATTTGTTTCAAAATCAAGTTAACGACTTTTGACCTAAACTTAAACATAAGCGGACAAAACGAAAAAAAAATCCCTATAAAACTTACCAACTTCTAAAAAGATAAACTTTTTACTCGTTCTCGCATAGTAATCATCTAAATCCTTATTAACTGTGGCATCCTCTTCCTGCTCAATGGTTACACCCTCATATAAAGGTTTAGGCAAACCGACGGCCGAAACATTGGGACGTTCTTTGAGTCTTAATTTCTCTAAAATTTGCTGCTTAACAAACTCAATACGCAAACGGGTGAGTTCTTCCTCGGTAACATGTTCCACCTTACGGCTACTCTCACATTTAGGACAACGCGCCGCAGCGGTATTTTTGTGTTTTTGATTCTCTGTTTCCTCTTGTTTACTAGCTGAATCTTCCTCCTCAGCTTCGGCTACTGTTAATGGTATTTCTACTTTAATATTACTTTCATCAGTCTCCAAAACTATATCCTCCTCCTCGGGCTCACCATCCATAGGACCATCACCATACATACGATCCTTATCATCGGCATAATCATAGTCATAAACCATAGATAAATGTTGCCAAATACGTGGCATGGTCTTTAAAGTCTCAGCACTGTAGACGGGTCTCTGCGAACGCTGTTGCAAACGTTTGTTGTGTTCTAAACGATGCTGGCGCTGTTGTTCCATATGACGTTTAATACGTTCCATTTGTCGCCTCGAATCCTGTACCGTTTCATCTTCTTCCTGACCATTATCGAAATTCTGTTTCTTATATTGTTTTATATGTTTGCGGGCATGATGCGTCTGATGCTGTTCATGGGTGGGATTAAGTTTATGATGTACATTGGCCGTCTGATGGCGGTACTGATGTTGACGCATAAAATGTGTCACTGTATTGGTGTTGCTAACACTGGGATGAGATTTGGCATGTAAACGATTGTAGATGTGATTGTTTTCCAAAGCCAAAAAGGCTAATAATACGAAGGTAATTAAATATTTGGCCATTTTTTGTTATTTGTTTAGTTTTTTTCTTAATATTTTTTAATTATTTGAGTATTTTCGAGTGTTTTTTTGTTAGTTAAATTAAAATTTTGTTCTTTAATTAATAGTTTAATTGATTCTCTTGTTGTTGTTTTTTTATTATAGACGTTTTTCTTTTTTCACTATCTTTTGGGTAACATTAAAAATTTCTCTTTTGTCCTTTGTCTATGTAAAATCATAGATTTTTTTGTTAGACACTGTTTGTACAGATTTTAGTTATATTGTTTTATTTGTGGTGAAATTGTTTATCTCTTGAAGGATTTTACTGCATTACCAGCTGTTTAGAAACTGTAAAGAAATTAGAGAAACATGTTGATTAATAAAGAGAATTCTTTAAAATGTTAATAAATTAATTTATAAAACAAGAAAATTAATGGTTTTTTAATAGTTCACTGTTTTTTAAACGAAAATTTTATAATTATAATGATTTCTTTGTTTGTGTAAGTTTTTATGGTGAATTCCAAAGCTTTAAGTTGGCAGCACTGTTTTAAAACCAACATAATGAATAAGCCACCATTTTAAAGATATAGAAAGAGATAGAGAGAGAGAGAGTGGGAGGAAAAGGAAGTGTTGTGTTGTATTTGAAATCTTAGACTTGGCAGCACTGTCTTAAAATCATCATAACTAATTAGCCGCCATTTTTATGTATTTTCATAAAAATTTAACATTTAAATTCTTTTAGCAAAAAAAATTGAAATGCTTTCAAAATAATTCCAATTTTTTATAATTTTATTATAGTTTCTTCATATTTTGATTTGAAATTATAATTTAGAATCTAAGATTTCAGAAAATTTAGGAAATTTTATGCAAAATTAGCTCAAGTCCTAAATCCTTTTAGAAGTTGAGGCCCTTTATCTATGTCCATCCAAGTTTCTCAAAACCCCAGATATCTTTTGGAACCAAATCTTGAATAATTCTATCGGATATGCTTTCAAGAAGTTTGTTATTTAGAATCAGTAAATAAAGAAGATATGTGCAAAATTCCGAAAATCACTAGATTGTTCCAGAATTTTAAAAGTATATTTTATCCTTTTAGATAGAGTAGTTCATTTAGCTCGTTCGTCTGTCTATTGAAATCAAGTTCCTGAAACTCCCAGATATCTTTGAAAACTTAAGATATCTGACTAAATTTATCAGATATGCTTTCGAGAAGTTTGCCAATAAAAATTAATAAAATCGGTCTTTAAAATAGGAAGATGTGAGCAAAATTCCGAAAAACCCACGATTTTTCCCGCATATTTCGAATACATTTAGCTATGTCTGCTGTTTTTTCTTTATTGAAATCAATTTCCTCAAAACCCCAGATATCTTCAGGATAATAATTTTGTATTATTCAAACAGATATGCTTTCGAAAAGTTTTGAATTAGCTTTATAACTTTATTAAGGATCCATAAATATATCTTTAGAAAAATATCACTAAATCGATTAGACTTATATATTCCGCTAAATAATTTAAAAATTTTTTTTGTTATAACTTCTCAGTTCAAAACTTTTAAACCAAAAATAAAAAAAGATTAATTTTCATAAAATATCACTTCATTAAATTAAAATTCTTAAGGAGTTCTTGTCAGGATTCAATTGTTTAATTAATTTTTTAATACTCGAGAAGTTTTTTTTTTTATATTTTGCAAAAAAAAGTACACTTTGAAGTAAAACATGATTAAACATGTTTTTTTAAAAAAACACTTATAAATTATTATAAACAGGATTTCTTGTTTAAAATGTCCTTAATTTTTCTCAAATTTTTTTCACTTATTATAGCTTTTTGTTTATTTTTTTAATTAAATAAATTTATAATATATTCACAAACTTATTTACCATTTATAAGAACAGCGTATTTAAATATTTTTTTTAATAAATAAAAATTAAATGTTTTTATTTTAATTGACGCCAGCAGAGTCATATATTAAGCGCAAATTAAATTATTTTTTTTTTCTAAATAAAAGTTTTTCTTCAATATCACTCACACGCGTATTAATTAAATTGTAATAAAAACACGTATATTTGTTTTATTACCACTTTTTTATGTTTGCAATGTGTGTGTTTTTTTTTATTAATTTTTATTATTAATTATAATAATATTTTGTACAATAAACTGTGTGTAATAAACTTTTTATTACTTAGCGCCACACGTTTGAATTAAACGGAAAATAAGTAAATGACGAAATGATTTCAAATTTCAATTTATAACGACGTCAAAATTTCTGTTTTTTTTTTAATTTAATTTTTTTCACTTTTTTTAGGGGTAAAAACACTCCGACCGGCTCTGACACTTGTATATGAATGAATTGCTACGAAAATTGTTTAAACAATTTATTTGTGAAGAATTTATATGGATTTTTAAGTGGTAGCAAAAAAAATAAAATCGTATCAATGAAAATTACGTTTGAAAAAAAAAAAAATAAATAAAGAGAGAAGCTAAAACGATCGTTATAGATCGTGTAATTTCGCTTAGATGTGTAAAGAACTTGTATAGAATATAGACACTCATACACATATAAAGTGTAATACTCTTATATGCTCTTTCATTTAAGAAAAAGGAATTACAGTTATAAATAAGAAAAAAGAGCGTAATATTAATAATACAGTTATACTTAAATACTCTCCTTATAATGTCTCTAAATTAAGAGAGCGTTTTAATTAGTTTAAGAGTACTAAACATAACGGCAATCATTACCCAGCAAAAACTTTATTTATATGTAATAGAATGTTAGATTACTTTGTAGAAAAATTTTAACTGTTTTATCTTGTAGGTGAGAAATTCAAGGTTATTCGATTACTAAAATAGAGTTTTATATTAGGCACACTTATTACATTTCTGGACCTCAGTTTAGAGTTTATACTCTTGTTGAATTACTAAACTCTAAACTTATTATTACTTCTTCTCCAATGGTTAATGACCTAACCATTACCAAGTAATATGTGCTATAATTACTATTAACAATAAGGACAAATAGTTTTTGCTGGGTATTAATAATAACAACAAATTTTTAATTTAATACTAATGGCAACAAAAAATCAATCTAAAACCAACATATCCCTGATTTACTACAAGACTGTAATAACTAAAGATTTAGTGACTACAAAACATTAAACTCTGTAGAGTTTTCTTCACTAATGTTTCCTCCCGCTACAATCTTAATACTGAGGACATACTATGTATCAGCTATTTGGTTTTATAAACTCTAAACCTAAACTTTCCTCCCGGTTTCAAAGTAAGAGAATTCGTTTGTTCGATTCAGATCAAACTCAAAAAAGCTTAAAAAAATCATTAGAAACTACTCAAGAAACGATACAGAAGTGACGACTTTAAGACGGAATACAAAGAACGTGCAGGTCAGAAAAAAAAGTTTGAAGACCAGGAGTTAGAGGCTTAACTCGATTGTTGTCAAACTCAACAAGAACTTGGAAAATCATTGAGAGCCACATAAGCAGCAGGAGTCCAAATTTCTCTATATAGTAATATGGTCTGCAATTATAGACTACGGTCTATAATTACACTACAGACTGGTGTATAGTTCGGACTATAGTAAGGTCTATAGTTCAGCTTATATTTTAGACTATAGTTTAGATTATAGCTTAGCCTATAGTTAATACTATAGTTTAGACCACAGTTCAGACTATAGACTAGACTAGAATATCAATAGTTCAGAATATCTATAGTTATGATCTATAGTTTAAACAGAACACTTGTCTAGAGATCAAGCTATAGGACTGTATATACAGATATATAGTTCCAACTATAGACTGGGCCCAAATTATGGCATACGATATCGATCGAAATATCCATTTATATTCTATTGAGATTTCGATCGATATCGTATGCCGTAATTTGGGCCCTGGTCTATAGTTACGACAATAGACGAGTCTATAGTTCCGACTATAAACTGGCCTATAGTTTAGACTAGGTATACACTGGTATATAGTTCCGACTATAAACTGATCTATAGTTCCGTCTATAGTTCCAAGTAAAGACTGGTCTATAGTTCCGACTAAAGACTAGTCTACAGTTCTGACTCTAAACTGGTCTATATTTCAGACTATAGACTGCACTATAGTTCGATTATAGACTGGTCTAAAGTACCAATCATAGACTGATCTAAAGTTCCGACCATAGACTGGTAAGCAGAAGGAGCTATAGTTTGCGAGCAGGAGGATTCATCCAAGATTCATTGAAAACCAAAGACCTTGAAATGCTGTCTGCACATTCGATAACTAGAAGAGTAAGAGGTCGTATATGAAGCCCAAATAACCGAATGAATCGTCCTCAAAGCTAAGTAGTGCTAAGGTGTTAAGGCAATGCTCTACATTTGGTGGAATCAAAAGGGTTCTTTCAATTATAAGCTGCGAAAATGCAACTAGGCCTTTACGAGGAACCTATACCGATTGCATTGGCCGATAAAATGCCCAGAATTTACGTCCCGACAGCGAAAGCGTATAGTATTCAATTATGTTCTTAAAAGCTATTTAGTAAGAAGTGTTTGGGAAGTTGTGCCTCACTCGTCCGTCCGAATACTATATATTCGATCGATGCAAAATGCTCTCTCTGGGTTAAGCTTCACTTCAGGTCTGGACTCGTCTTATAGTCCAGGCCTTTCCCCGTCCGACTTGTTTCGATCGAAGCAAAACGTTCTCTATGGGCTAAGCTTCACATCAGAATAGGGCATCCGATATTATCTTGATTCATTCTTGGCCTCATGATAAGCAGTTCTTTTGTCACGGAATCCATATTTTAACAAAAATATGGAAAATGGTCACCGTTTCTATCTAAAGCTGGTTGTACTTTTCATAAGTTGTTTAAAAGTAATTTAAAACAAAGTTCACATGGACCGCCTGCCGGACATGACTTAACCGACTCTGAAAGCGATTGTTTAAGATGGCTGAAGGTCCAATTTTTTTGTGCGTTATAAACATCAGCACAAATCCCACCCCATAACGGGAGTAAAATATTCATAAAAGCCGCTTGTTTCGAAAAAATCAGTTTTGAGTTATATCAGTCTTACAGTAAATGATCGGATATAGTAGTGCAAGTTGTATGCTTTCAGTTTTTATAAGAATTGCATCATTCTTGGTGCCGCTCAATTGGCCGGCCACAAGACACAATTTATGCGTGTCTTTGCATAAAATTAAACTAAACGAAATGAAATGCAACGAATAAAATTACTAAAATTCTTTAGTAAATTTTAAATGATTTTTTGATTTAGTTAATTTTTGTTGGTTTTTTTTTTTTGGTGCTCTGTGTTTTTTGTTGCTGCTAAAAATTAGACACGTTTTTAACCCAATTTTATTTTTATCTAACACTATTTCACTTGTTCGTTCAACAAATGCGCAATTATTTTCAAATTAATTTTAATTTTATCAAGTTTATTAGAAAATTATTTCTTATAGAAATTCGTTATTTTTTTTTTTTGGCGCTTAGAAAATATAACAATGTATTTTAACAAATTGCTTACGAACCTAAAATCAATGACTTTTTTGTTTTAAATAATATAGAATTTAAAATTATATTGGCAAATCTTTCGGTGCAATGCTCTGTATTTGTAATTGACTTATGACTTTTAGAATGTTTGATTACTGATAATAAATTTTAAATCAATGAAAATTTTGTCACTTAAAACAACAAAAACCCCACAAACTGTTAATAACATCTTTTAGGTCTTTTTATAGCTAAAGACAACAACAACAATAATAACATTATAAAATGTTTGGTTCTACCCACTATAAGGTTTAACCTTAAAAATCTTTAAATTGTTAAATCAAAGATTATTTAAACAAATTATGCCTTTATAGGTTATCAAGTCATTGAAAAATATAATACTTTATTTTGCACAGTGGGATGTTATTAAAAAAGACAAACAACTTATTAGCCCTTTAAATTTGAACGCAAATGGTCTTTGGAAAATGTTAATAAAAACGTGTTAAATTATAAAACGTGTATATAGTTTTATCAGACAAAATTACGTTTAATGTACTCATTTATTCTTTATTTCAACACGTTTCTGTTGTCTCCTGCGAAATTACTATAACCTGTTAGTAATATTAATAATCATGTGCCTTTCATAACTACTCATCCAAATTAGAAATATGTCATACAGAAGTGTGTGACTGTATTAGTTTTTAACATTTTATAGAGTAAAACTTAAAATTTTAGAAGGTTTGATACTTCGCTTTTGAAAACAAGAGTGACCAGATTGTAGACTAATATATAGTCCAAACTTCTCTGTATAGTAAACTGGTCTACAATCCTGACTACAGTCTATAATTTATACTACAGACTGGTGTATATTTAGGAATATACTAAGGTATATAGTTCAGCCTATAGCTTAGACTATAGTTTAGATTATAGTTAAGTCTATAGTTTAGACCACAGTTTAGACTGGTCTATAGTTCAGAATATAGACTGTTCTATATTTCAGAGTATAGACAAGTCTATAGTTCAGGATATAGACTTGTCTATAGTTCGGAATATAGACTGGTCTATAGTTTGAACAGTACACTGGTCTATTCATCAGACTCTAGACTGGTCTACGGTTCAGACTCTAGACTCGTCTACAACTCAGACTATAGACTCGTATACAGTTCAAACTGTGGACTGGTCTATAGTTCAGACTATACACAGGCCTATAGTTCATACTACAAACTGGTCTATAGTTTAGACTAAGTATACACAGGTATAAAGTTCCAACTATAGACTGGACTATAGTTACGACTATAGACCGACTATGTACTGGTCTACAGTTCAGACTATAGACTCGTCTAAAGTTCTGACTATGGACTGGTCTATAACTCAGACTATACACTGGTCTATAGTTAAGACTAAGTATACACAGGTACATAGTTGCATACATACACTGGCCTTTAGTTCCGACTATAAACTGGTCTATAGTTTAGACTACGTTTACAAAGGTACACAGTTCCAACTATAGAGTGGTCTATAGTTACGACTATAGACTGGTCTCTAGTTCGGAATATAAACTGGTCAATAGTTCCTACTGGAGACTGGTCTTTAGTTCCGACTATAAACTGGTCTATAGTCTGGTCTATAGTTACGACTATAGACTGCTCTATATATAGTCTAGTCTAAAGTACCGACTATAGATTGGTCTATAGTTCCAACTATAAACTGGTCTATAGTTGGAACTACTTCCTACTATTGATTTTTCAATAGTTCCGCCTATAGTTCGGACTATATACTGGTCTATAGTTCCAACTGTAAACTGGTCTATAGTTCCAACTATAGACTAGTTTATAATTCCTAATATTGACTTTTCAATAGTTCTGACTACAGTTCGGACTATATACTGGTATAAGTTCATAGTATGAACTTCATACTATAGACTGGTCTATAGTTCCGACTATAGACTTGACTATATACATAGTTCAAGACTATAGCCTATCTATTTCTTAGACTATAGATAGTTTTATAGTACAGACTATAGACTGGTGTGAGTTTTAGACTATACATACACTGATATATATGTGGTCTTGAACTATAGATATATGGTCTATAATACAGACTATTGACTGATCCAAAAAAATTACAACAGTCTAGACTATAGATAGGACTTTTTTCTGAAATTTTTGAAAGTTTGTATTTACTTATTATACCCTTCACCTTTCTAAGAAGAGTATATATAAGTTAGTCATTCTATTTGTAATTTCTAAAATATGATTTTCCAATCCCCTAAAAGGTTATATATTCTGGATGCTTATTGATAGCCATATCTGTCTGTCTGTCTGTCTGTCTGTCGGTATGCCTGTTGAAATCAATTTTCTAAAGACTCCAGGATCTAAATCTTCAATAATTTTATCTGAAATACTTTCAAGAAGTTTCCTGATTAAAATCGGTCCATAAAAAAAGGAGATATGAGCAAAAATTCGTGATCACCTTAGGAAATGTCTACAACATATAATAACTAAAAGCATAAAAAACAACAAGGAGATAATGCACTTGTATTTGGGTAACACTGTTAATATTTGTTTGAAGGTTGATAATGCAGTGTTATAAAACCAATCGAAACATCTGTTAATGGCGCCACTTTTTTTTTAGTTCTAATTCCAATGTTGAAATTATAAATATGTATTACAGTTATTATCTAATATTAGAATGCATAAATTGACACGTTTTAACTATAAATCTACCTACATGTATATTTAAAAAAAGAAACTCATAACTTTTTACATAAAAGAAATGTTAATTTGTACTTAAATATGCATAAGAATTTTATTAAATGTATATAGGATTTCCGAACATTATAAATGTCTATTAAGTGGAGATTTTGTATACAATTTGGATTAAATATGATACTTTTTAAATTGTTGTTTCGAGAGGAGAACTAACATACTTGGAAGAAGTTACATACTTGCCTCCATTGTCATTCGTATTTTAAACAATTACTTGTTGCTCGAACTTTTTGTTGTATACTAATGTATGTATGTATGTATGTCACTCAAAAGGGTTATAAATGAGTATAGGAAAAAGTATCAAACAACATGTACTTTGTTTTTGTACTAGAAGTAAACAACTAATAGTCAAAACATGTAAACAATAAAAACTTTTGACAGAAAGCATACTCTACAAAAATGAAAAGTAGTCAGCTGTTTTATCGTAGTCATCTTTGTAATTCTGCCATGCATAGTAATATAATATCGTTCTTTGTTTGTTTGTCTAATAACTACGTAGCAGTTACTCCACTAGTTACTGGTAATCATGGTTTTTTTTAGAGCCATTAGAAGATTTAATGGAAACCCTGAAATGAACATACGACATTATCATAAATCGTTTTATGATTATTAAATAAACCATGTTAAATAAGTAATTTCAATTTATATAAAATATATATTTATATAAATTCTAATAAATTCTTGTTGAGTGAACTATTTAAATACAGTATTGATTTTACTATCAGGCACGTATTCTAAAATGAAATTTCTAAGATCAGATTATAACTTTTTATTAATTTCATTAATCAAATTATATACTATTTCCTGTATTAATTTGTAATTGCAATTACAAATTGATTAACATAATTGCAATCAAAATTATCACAAAAAACGTCAATATTTTTAACATGACATGATGATAAGTTTTGAATTAAACAAAAAATCTCTATTAAACGTAAGCGAAAGCGTTAATTTTTTTATATTTAACTTCTATGTCATTGAAACTAGTGGAATAAATTGAAAATGAATTGAAATTTTTTGTAATGATTCTGAAATACATGATTTAAATTATGTGATTATATTGAAATTATTATAGCAGTGAGATTTTTCTTTTTAAAGTTCACATTGAATAATTTTTTTTTTTTTTTGTTTAATTATTGTAATGATATATTAAGTCGTATTTAGAATATAATTTAAATAAATTTTAATACAATTTATAATGTTACAAAGAACATCAGATAAGTATGATGAAATTCAAATCAATTATTGGTTAAATATATAGATTTGAATTTAGATTGATATCAAATAAATGAAAAATGATTTGAGTAATGATTAATTTAACAAGTCATAGTTTTGCAGATGACGTACAATTTTGAAGATGTCTGTGCAGGTGTACTAATTCCCAAAGAATCTCAGCTGATTCGCTATAATGAGCGTATATTTAGTTATCGTAAACCTGATTATATCTGATATTTTAGTATAATTCTATAGAAAAATTTTCATTAATTCATTATGATATAATTTATTACGAATTAATATAACATTACAGATATAATGCGTTTAATTTAATTTTAGCACTTTGGCAAAAGATCATTATTTTGGCGCCGTTAGAATACTGCTTTAGCTGCCAGATGTTTGAGGTGCCAAAAAGAAAACAGAAAAAAAAACTAAACGTCTGTATTACGATACAGTTAATGAATAATGAATCATATGATTACATTTAAGCAACAGTATCAATTATTTCCTTTATGTTAATATAAATTAAAAAGAATTTACATTCTAGCAATAAGTGATTGTATTAAGTAAACGGAAATCCTACATTTTTAATAAAAAAAATCTCTTTTTAAAACTAAAATATAAAAAACTCTCTTTTTTAAAACCTTTTAAACTTCGTCGTTGTAGTGATTATTACACTCTACATACGTAATACTCTTATATGCAAGTGTTATCAATACAGTTTTTTTTTATTTCTTGCTAAAATTTTTGCTAGTTTAGCAAATGTTTAATATAGCAATTAATTTATAATTTGTTAATTACAGCATATGTAAGCAAATTTTATGCAATATATTATCATTTTCTAATACGTTTTATTACTTTTTTTTTTTTTTAAATATGCACGTTTTATATTTGAATCAATTAATTTCGAGCATTTTGATTAATTTGTTTCAAAATTATCAATAGAAAGTGTGTTGCATTTAATGGTAACCCCTAGTACGTCTTTTTTAATTTAATTTTTAATGAAAAAAACATTTATTTTTAGCTTACATGCATTTTTTGTGTTTAAATTAAATAAAATAACATGTTAATTGGTGAATTAACCCATAGGGGGGAATGTTGTTGAGATATAGCACAATTTGCAAGGTGTAGTAAATATTTATCTCTAGCATTAAGTTTAAATTTACCATTTTACTATACAACATCCGACTCTATTCTATATTGAAACCAAAGTAATCACTTACAAATGTAATTCCTTTCCTTGATAGTAGAAGAAGTCTTTACAAATTCTGAACTGCTGATCCTACTTTTGTTTGTATCAATCTAAAGTTCAGTTCCAGTTCAGTTTTAGTTCAGTTTTAGTTCAGTTTTAGTTTAGTTTTAGTTCAGTTTTAGTTCGCTTCTAGTTCAGTCCTAGTTGAGTTCTAGTTCAGTTCTAGTTCACTTTTAGTTTAGTTTTAATTCCCTTCTAGTTAAGTTCTAAGTCAGTTTTAGTTCAGTTCTAGTTGACTTCTAGTTCAGTTCTACTTCAGTTCTGGTTCAGTTGTAGTTCAAGTTCAGTTCTAGTTCTAGTTCAGTTCTAGTTCAGTTCTGGTTCAGTTGTAGTTCAAGTTCAGTTCTAGTTCAGTTCTAGTTCAGTTCAAGTTCAGTTCTAGTTCAGTTCTAGTTCAGTTTTAGTTCAGTTCTAGTTCAGTTCTAGTTCAGTTCTAGTTCAGTTCTAGTTCAGTTCTAGTTCAGTTCTAGTTCAGTTCTAGTTCAGTTCTAGTTCAGTTCTAGTTCAGTTCTAGTTCAGTTCTAGTTCAGTTCTAGTTCAGTTCTAGTTCAGTTCTAGTTCAGTTCTAGTTCAGTTCTAGTTCAGTTCTAGTTCAGTTCTAGTTCAGTTCTAGTTCAGTTCTAGTTCAGTTCTAGTTCAGTTCTAGTTCAGTTCTAGTTCAGTTCTAGTTCAGTTCTAGTTAGTTCTAGTTCAGTTCCAGTTCAGTTCTAGTTCAGTTCAGTTCTAGTTCAGTTCTAGTTCAGTTTTAGTTCAGTTCTAGTTCAGTTTTAGTTCAGTTCTAGTTCAGTTCTTGTTCTAGTTCAGTTCTTGTTCTAGTTCCGTTCTAGTTCAGTTCTAGTTTAGTTCTGGTTCAGTTCTAGTTCAGTTCTAGTTCAGTTCTAGTTCAGTTCTAGTTCAGTTCTAGTTCAGTTCTAGTTCAGTTCTAGTTCAGTTCTAGTTCAGTTCTAGTTCAGTTCTAGTTCAGTTCTAGTTCAGTTCTAGTTCAGTTCTAGTTCAGTTCTAGTTCAGTTCTAGTTCAGTTCTAGTTCAGTTCTAGTTCAGTTCTAGTTCAGTTCTAGTTCAGTTCTAGTTCAGTTCTAGTTCAGTTCTAGTTCAGTTCTAGTTCAGTTCTAGTTCAGTTCTAGTTCAGTTCTAGTTCAGTTCTAGTTCAGTTCTAGTTCAGTTCTAGTTCAGTTCTAGTTCAGTTCTAGTTCAGTTCTAGTTCAGTTCTAGTTCAGTTCTAGTTCAGTTTTAGTTCATTTCTAGTTCAGTTTTAGTTCAGTTCAGTTCTAGTTCAGTTCTATTTCAGTTCTAGTTCAGTTATAATTCCGTTCTAGTTCAGTTCTAGTTCAGTTCTAGTTCAATATTGATCAAATCCATAGCATTCTAATACTGTGTATTCTCGACATTCGACCTTATTAGTATTAAGTTGAGAGAGAACGCATCGTGGAGTTTTCAATGGAGTCTCTTTTCAAACTTTGTTGAATATATCGATATAATCCATAGCTTAGGAATGGTCACTATTCTCGATATTCTACTTTTTTAAAATACTGAATGGATAGGCACATTATAGTCTATAAGGGGGGTTATAATATAGTTTCTCATAATATAGTTTGGGTAAATCCCATTTCAAGCAAAAAAATTCTGGGAAAATTTAAAACATTTTAAAGTATGTCAATTAAATGTAGAAAAAGGAAAATTTATGTTGTTTACATTTCGAAAACAAACAAAAAAAACAGAGTTGTAATCTAGGCCTTGAGCGCATTTTGGCATTTATTCTTGATTACGCTAGAATTATGCAGTGAACCATTCCACGACCTTCATTCATGCCAGTGTTTTTGTGTAGAGAAACACCTTTTTTGTCCAAAAAAAAACATATATTTATTTTTCAATTCTTGCAGTTATTTCTTAATAAAACGTACATTCAACTTGAAGAGATGGCATGAAAACAATAACAAGACTTATTATAATTAATAATTTGCTGTGTGTTTTCTTTTTTATACTGTTGATAAGTCAAAGATTGAACTTTTTTTTTCATATAATTTATTAATTTCTGTGTTTTTTTCTTTCCCATTTTTTTGCTAATTAAAAAAAATTATCAGCCCAATAGAGTCCAATGGTCCACCCACAAGATCAACAGGGAAAAACAGTGATGATAACATTGATTTCTTGCAACTCAATTACTACGTGATCATTTTCAATAATAATTGTTTTTGAAAGTGAAAATACAACTGAAATCTGTATTTAGAAAACATATTTTATAAAGAGGCTTCAAAATGATGCTTTTGAGTTTGTTTAAACTTTGGACTTGAAATGTAACGAGAATAATATAATTGCGTAAGATTTAAACAGAAAAAAAAAACTGAAAAAAAAAACATACCAGATCGGAGTCATATGGTGGGCAACAAATGGCACGCTTTACATGCGTGTCATTTCGAAATTGATATTGAGGTTAAAATTATGTTATCAATACAATTTTAAGAAATTAATTTAAAATTTCAACTTACCTTAATTTAATATAAAAAACAGTTGTTTAATTTTTATTAATTAAATGAATTTTAATTTCCTTAAATAGGTACCACATGATTTTATGGTTTAACTTTTTATTTATTTTATAATATTTTCTTTTTATTATTTTATTAAATTTTCTGTTTTAAAACAGTTGTTTCTGTTGTTTTTATAAAATATATTATCTTCTTCTATTCTTTTGTTTTTTCTTTCTTACAAAACCCGCACTTTGATAAATGATTTTGATTTTTTTTTAAATATTTTTTTTATTCAGTTCAGTTCACTTTTTAACGTCCAAACTTAAAGATTGTTGAATATTGAATAAATTATTATTTGAAATTCACATACGTTGATGACTTTGACGCTGATGATAATGACGTTTCCCTTGCTGGTGATGATGATGAGTAATAATTAATACAAAGTATTTATACTTATGCTGGCCGACTTGTTTTTGGAACCTTCTTAGAAAATTGCAAATAATTTCTCTTATCTGGTGACTGTAAAGAGAACGCATATGTTTCGTGTGCGGCTCTCTTAATGGCGTTAGTTTTATGATAAGGATTTTTATTAGTTCTGTATTTTGAAAATTTGTCAAGTCATTGTTGTAGTTAAAATGAATATCATTGTAGTTTAAAATGAAAATCATTATAGTTTAATAAAAAAAGTAACCATATTATTGACAAATTTTAATTGGTCGCATTATGGTAAAAATAATACTCTCGCTCTCTCTCTCTTTCTCTCTTAAATTAATAAATTTTTTATGTAGTTTTAAAGATAAGAATTTTTATAAGTTCTGATTGGTAAAATCGTTCGTGGAAATCGATTGGATTGACCAATCTGATGAAGCTGCTTAAATTGTGGAACAGACACTTTAAATATTTTTAAAAGTTCCAGATGATGATTATAATCTGTATTCTTTTTTAATATAATATACAAATACATCTGTTTGTTTTCCCATATTATCTTCTCTAGTCATTGAGTCAGGACAATCAGTTTAATATTCCGTTTAAAGCCCTTGAACTCCAGCACTTAAACAGGAAAGTCTGATATTTATCAAGGCTATATTGGTTAGTTTATAGTCCTAGCAGAAGAACAGTCATGTACCCGTATCCAATTTTGGAACATTATAATCTCCGGAAACCTGATTGCTACTCCTTTCCCATCTGATAACTGGGATGGCAGGTGGCATCGTTATTGAAGAATTTGGCATCATAATCTCTTTAAGACTCAATATTGATTGTGGTATTCGGAAGACTGAAATGTTAGCAATTAAAAAAATTGGCTTAGGAACTATTGAATATTTAATAGCTACATATATCCATCCGGTCTATTTTTCACATCAAAAATTGTCTACCAATGCCGGAAATCTTTGAAAGAGAATTCGAGATATATATGTCACACGGAGATTACCAGATTATGATATTTAGACCCCATGACCGATGATCACATGAGCATACTAACGCAATCACTACATCCCTATCTCCTAGAATAGATGCTACTAGATCAGTTTATCTACTAGGTATCCACAGATCTCAGTTAAGCTATCTGTTATTAGTTATTGAAAATTTGGAATTATATTGTTCATTGGAAATCATATAATTTGTGACCCAAATTGTCAAATAGAACTCAAATTCGCTAGCAATTGGTCCAGAACTGAGTTACGTATGTATTTCAATTTGGATTCAATATCTCTCAGTACACACCAGATCTAAAGAGCATCACTTGGTAGAATAGTGTAGTCTTTTCAAAAGGAGGTCCATAGTACTCTACGACGATAACCTTTTAAACATCAACCATCTTGCTTAGAATATTAAGATAGGAAGTACTTTCGATTGGTGTTTCGAATTTCGAATTTCTGAAATTTCTCTTCGGAAGAGGTGCCATGGACTTTCTGTTCATTATAATAAAAATCATTCTACGTTGCCCTTGTCATTTTCTTCTAATCGTGGTGATCCTAAGAAGGTATCGTATTTACTCTAGTTTGTTCTGAACTAAGGCAGTGGAACTAAGCTTCTAGAGACTACAAGATCATATCCGAAATATCGATTACCTGCTTGAGAAATTGAGCAGATTGGTCTTTTCTATAGGTTATTGGTTTGACCCGATATTATCCAGCATGAACGATATTATCCGCTGAAGAGCGGTTACAAATTCTCTTTGAAAACTTGCCAAAACTCTCGGAGAAGTGTCGATCGATGACAGCACAAACGGGGTATCTTCACCGAAGGTACTGCCATTTGATATTATTCTATTAAGGGGAGTACTGGTCATCATTGTATTTAGGTTTCCTGATGATGACGATGGTATATGATGGAGCATGAATGTTTTGTCTATTATGTATAATTAGAACCTCTATGCATGGTGAACAGCCCTCACCTTGGTGTTATTGCGATCCAGGGGATTAGAGGTGCTACCAGTACCTCTACTTTTCTGCCACAGGAAACCGGAGAAGTAAATTTGACTCGTAGATTGGCTAGAACACTTGTCTAATCTGTACTACGGGAGTTTGTTGACTGTAAAATTTGTCCCTTACTGGCTATTAGCGAGGTCCATTAGAAGAGATTGTGATTGCGGAGACTTTATGTTCGGAATGGACAACGGCCGGTCCCCCGATGCTTGTTACCTTCATGATCTTCCCCATATTGCTGTTATAGCAGCCTTTCCTTGGAATGAATTGACCTGAAGTCGAAACAGCGAGCATACAGGACAGACTTTCGGATTTTGTCTTGTCCCGCTTATTGGAGGGTGCACGTGGTGGCTGTAGTTTAAATCCAATCTCGCGGAAATTGAATGTTGCACAGTGGTATAGGAAAAAAAAAAGAGGGAAATAATTCGGTAACTTCTAAACGGTTAATCCGATTTTAATGAAATTTGGTGTGCACAAAGAGGAGGTGTTGTCGAGTTTAGGTTTTGAATTTGGACCTTATAGGCCAACCAGGGGCCCGGCGGGGGGTCATCAAATTAGGACACCTCGGCTATGTTAAATTTTTAAAACGATCCTATTTCTTCATTTGAGTTCCGATTTAAAAAAAATTTCGTATATAGAATCTCCTCATCGAGCACTATAAAAAATGTTGTCATAGCAGTAAATTATCTCTTATAGTTTAGGAGATATTCGCATTTGAAAATTAAAATTTTAAAATTTTTACCGTCCTTACTTTAGTTTTTTTTGATAATAGCAGGTCCAAATATTCCCGATTTTCGCCATTTTTTTTTATTCGCTTAACAACAAGTTTATATATCAAGCAGTGAAAGAATTATGTAAAAATCATGACTGAGTCCAAAGTTGTAGGCATTTTAATTTAAAAAATTAAAAAAAGGCGATTTTTTGTCATTTTTTTGGGAACAAAGTATCTTTTTCTTTTTAAGTTATCTAAAAAGTTTCTAAGAAGATGTATATAGAATTTATACTTTTTGGAAAGCTGACTTTACATAAAGTACGATAAATGAAACAAAACCTAAAAATTTTTGATACCGAGGGGACCAGGTCCATCCAAAAAAACCCTATTTTTTATGGAAAATTAAATTTTGAGCAAAAATTCTCAAATCGCATAGTCGATATCAAATTATAGTGACCTGTTTTATATGACCCAATATGTTCTTAATCATTTTGTAACGGGTTTCGATAACCCCGCCCCTGGTATGGATATAATAGGCAAAAAACTAAAAAATCCCATTTTTGGGATTTTTTAAAACTTTTTTGGGAATTCCGGGATTTCTAATAAGAAAATTCGAAATTTTGATTTAATTTTGGATTTTAAGTAAAAAAATCTACCTAACTGTAAAATTTCATCAAAAAATATTCATAAATAAAATTTTTATTGCAATTAGAAAAATTTGTATCTTCGCAAAAACTGAATAAAAAACATTTTTTAATTTTTTTTAAAAAAAGTATTCCGCGAATTTTTTAATTTTCAAAAATTATATACAGTTTTGAAAAATAGACAAAATTACCTTTCCATTGATATATAACATGCCTACCTAATGTTTTTTAAGTGACAAATTAATTAGGGAAAACTCAACATCTTTTAGAAAATTTGCCTAGCACTATTATTTTCATCCATAAGGTTAACTCTTAAATTTGTTACATATATGGATGAAAATAATAGTGCTAGGTAAATTTTCTAAAAGATGTTGAGTTTTCCCTAATTAATTTGTCACTTAAAAAACATTAGGTAGGCATGTTATATATCAATGGAAAGGTAATTTTGTCTATTTTTCAAAACTGTATATAATTTTTGAAAATTAAAAAATTCGCGGAATACTTTTTTTAAAAAAAATTAAAAAATGTTTTTTATTCAGTTTTTGCGAAGATACAAATTTTTCAAATTGCAATAAAAATTTTATTTATGAATATTTTTTGATGAAATTTTACAGTTAGGTAGATTTTTTTACTCAAAATCCAAAATTAAATCAAAATTTCGAATTTTCTTATTAGAAATCCCGGAATTCCCAAAAAAGTTTTAAAAAATCCCAAAAATGGGATTTTTTGGTTTTTTGCCTATTATATCCATACCAGGGGCGGGGTTATCGAAACCCGTTACAAAATGATTAAGAACTTATTGGGTCATATATAACAGGTCACTATAATTTGATATCGACTATGCGATTTGAGAATTTTTGCTCAAAATTTAATTTTCCATAAAAAATAGGGTTTTTTTGGATGGACCTGGTCCCCTCGGTATCAAAAATTTTTAGGTTTTGTTTCATTTATCGTATTTTATGTAAAGTCAGCTTTCCAAAAAGTATAAATTCTATATACATCTTCTTAGAAACTTTTTAGATAACTTAAAAAGAAAAAGATACTTTTTTCCCAAAAAAATTACAAAAAATCGCCTTTTTTTAATTTTTTAAATTTAAATGCCTATAACTTTGGACTCAGTCATGATTTTTACATAATTCTTTCACTGCTTGGTATATAAACTTGTTGTTAAGCAAATAAAAAAAAATGGCGAAAATCGGAAATATTTGGACCTGCTATTATCAAAAAAACTAAAGTAAGGACGGTAAAAATTTTAAAATTTTAATATTCAAATGCGAATATCTCCTAAACTATAAGAGATAATTTACTGCTTTTATAGTGCTCGATGAGGAGATTCTATATACGAAATTTTTTTTAAATCGGAACTCAAATGAAGAAATAGGATCGTTTTAAAAATTTAACATAGCCGAGGTGTCCTAATTTGAGGACCCCCCGCCGGGCCCCTGGTTGGCCTATAAGGTCCAAATTCAAAACCTAAACTCGACAACACCTCCTCTTTGTGCATACCAAATTTCATTAAAATCGGATTAACCGTTTAGAAGTTACCGAATTATTTCCCTCTTTTTTTTTTCCTATACCACTGTGTGTTGGTTAAAAGACGGTGCTGTTGCCGAGAAAAAAGATACCCCAGAGGAAGGACTGTTGGACTAAGCGTAGGAAATGAGTTGGTGTTATGTGTATATGATGCAGGATGGATGTAGGGGTATACGGAACTAACAAACCCGAATACCTAGAGTGAGTTTGTTGGCTGTTTTCCTCGATAAGTGAGTCGGATGAATAAGAAGTGTGCTGGGTTAAATGGGTACGAATATTATGGATATGTTCATCTCTGTGAGTAATAACAAGTCTTCGGCTTAATTGATGGAGGCAGGTGTTCACGTAAAGCACTTTGACATCTTAAACTTGTATGATCAACAAAGTTCCCTTCTTTGTCTGGATATTGAAAATAATTTCTCAGATTCCAGCTTGAGATACTCGCAAATCAAAAGAGTAACGGTTTGGTAGAACTTCCTACAATTCGGCCAAAATTAAAAACATTAATTTGTCTACATTAAGAGAACTTTAAGGTGCAGCTCTTCTACGTCAATTTGATTACATTTGACGCAAATAAGAGTTGCGCCCCTATATATTGTGAAATTCTCTTTAAAAGATCATAAAATTCAATTCAATGTTTATGCGTATATAAAAAATTTTTGTATTATTCATTCGTATCATTTCAATATAATTAGTATTTTATGGCCCATGTTGTTTATGTTGTACATCTGTATGTATGTTTATATTTCAAAGTCCACAAAAATATTTCAATTTTAATAAAGTAAAAATTTGTTCACAGAAAACATTCGTAATCTTATCAGGCTCCTTTCACATACAAACAAATATGCGTGAGCGGCAGCCCATTCGATTTTATATAAAGATAAGTTTACGAGTTAATGTTCTATATATTTTCTTTGGATCATAATTGTAGTTTTATTTTGCCGACTTTAATTTTTTTAATTCCTTAAATTTAAATAGAAGAAACGAATAAGAATGTGAATGTATTTGGGGAAAAAAACAAACGAATGCATTTCATACCCTCGATGGGGTACATTTACGAAAATTATTTATTAGTAAAACGTTATTGACCTAGAGTAACTTAATATATGTTACTCCATATCTTTTTTTGATTCCGGTGACTTTGTTAGGTTATTTTTTTTTTGAAAGCGATGAACTTGAATATTAAATAAGATAAAAATGGTCAATGGTTCTTTCAAATTTATGAGGAATTTCCATTTAAACATTCTAGTTTATTTTAGTGGAAAGTACAATGTAGGTCATTGTAAATATATCAATGGAAATTATGGTTGCTATAATGGTTTAGCTTTCAAGATAAGTAGTTTGATATCTAAAGAGTTTTAGTCTAAGTTTTAATTGGACGAAAGATGAATGGTCTCTTAATATTGATTATGGAATTCTTAAGAAATATCATGATAGAAGTTTCTTAAAAAATAATAAAGTTTGGACTCTAGCAGTTAGTCTATAGTCTAGTATATAGTATAGTCTATAGTCTAGTCTATAGTCTAGTCTAGTCTATAGTCTAGTCTAGTCTATAGTCTAGTCTATAGTCTAGTCTATAGTATAGTCTATAGTCTAGTCTATAGTCTAGTCTAGTCTATAGTCTAGTCTAGTCTATAGTCTAGTCTATAGTCTAGTCTATAGTCTAGTCTATAGTCTAGTCTATAGTCTAGTCTATAGTCTAGTCTATAGTCTAGTCTATAGTCTAGTCTATAGTCTAGTCTATAGTCTAGTCTATAGTCTAGTCTATAGTCTAGTCTATAGTCTAGTCTATAGTCTAGTCTATAGTCTAGTCTATAGTCTAGTCTATAGTCTAGTCTATAGTCTAGTCTAGTCTAGTCTATAGTCTAGTCTATAGTCTAGTCTATAGTCTAGTCTATAGTCTAGTCTATAGTCTAGTCTATAGTCTAGTCTATAGTCTAGTCTATAGTCTAGTCTATAGTCTAGTCTATAGTCTAGTCTATAGTCTAGTCTATAGTCTAGTCTATAGTCTAGTCTATAGTCTAGTCTATAGTCTAGTCTATAGTCTAGTCTATAGTCTAGTCTATAGTCTAGTCTATAGTCTAGTCTATAGTCTAGTCTATAGTCTAGTCTATAGTCTAGTCTATAGTCTAGTCTATAGTCTAGTCTATAGTCTAGTCTATAGTCTAGTCTATAGTCTAGTCTATAGTCTAGTCTATAGTCTAGTCTATAGTCTAGTCTATAGTCTAGTCTATAGTCTAGTCTATAGTCTAGTCTATAGTCTAGTCTATAGTCTATAGTCTAGTCTATAGTCTAGTCTATAGTCTAGTCTATAGTCTAGTCTATAGTCTAGTCTATAGTCTAGTCTATAGTCTAGTCTATAGTCTAGTCTATAGTCTAGTCTATAGTCTAGTCTATAGTCTAGTCTATAGTCTAGTCTATAGTCTAGTCTATAGTCTAGTCTATAGTCTAGTCTATAGTCTAGTCTAGTCTATAGTCTAGTCTATAGTCTAGTCTATAGTCTAGTCTATAGTCTAGTCTATAGTCTAGTCTATAGTCTAGTCTATAGTCTAGTCTATAGTCTAGTCTATAGTCTAGTCAATAGTCTAGTCTATAGTCTAGTCTATAGTCTAGTCTATAGTCTAGTCTATAGTCTAGTCTATAGTCTAGTCTATAGTCTAGTCTATAGTCTAGTCTATAGTCTAGTCTATAGTCTAGTCTATAGTCTAGTCTATAGTCTAGTCTATAGTCTAGTCTATAGTCTAGTCTATAGTCTAGTCTATAGTCTAGTCTATAGTCTAGTCTATAGTCTAGTCTATAGTCTAGTCTATAGTCTAGTCTATAGTCTAGTCTATAGTCTAGTCTATAGTCTAGTCTATAGTCTAGTCTATAGTCTAGTCTATAGTCTAGTCTATAGTCTAGTCTATAGTCTAGTCTATAGTCTAGTCTATAGTCTAGTCTATAGTCTAGTCTATAGTCTAGTCTATAGTCTAGTCTATAGTCTAGTCTATAGTCTAGTCTATAGTCTAGTCTATAGTCTAGTCTATAGTCTAGTCTATAGTCTAGTCTATAGTCTAGTCTATAGTCTAGTCTATAGTCTAGTCTATAGTCTAGTCTATAGTCTAGTCTATAGTCTAGTCTATAGTCTAGTCTATAGTCTAGTCTATAGTCTAGTCTATAGTCTAGTCTAGTCTAGTCTATAGTCTAGTCTATAGTCTAGTCTATAGTCTAGTCTATAGTCTAGTCTATAGTCTAGTCTATAGTCTAGTCTATAGTCTAGTCTATAGTCTAGTCTATAGTCTAGTCTATAGTCTAGTCTATAGTCTAGTCTATAGTCTAGTCTATAGTCTAGTCTATAGTCTAGTCTATAGTCTAGTCTATAGTCTAGTCTATAGTCTAGTCTATAGTCTAGTCTATAGTCTAGTGTATAGTCTAGTCTATAGTCTAGTCTAGTCTATAGTCTAGTCTATAGTCTAGTCTATAGTCTAGTCTATAGTCTAGTCTATAGTCTAGTCTATAGTCTAGTCTAGTCTAGTCTATAGTCTAGTCTATAGTCTAGTCTATAGTCTAGTCTATAGTCTAGTCTATAGTCTATAGTCTAGTCTATAGTCTAGTCTATAGTCTAGTCTATAGTCTATAGTCTAGTCTATAGTCTAGTCTATAGTCTAGTCTATAGTCTAGTCTATAGTCTAGTCTATAGTCTAGTCTATAGTCTAGTCTATAGTCTAGTCTATAGTCTAGTCTATAGTCTAGTCTATAGTCTAGTCTATAGTCTAGCCTATAGTCTAATCTATAGTTTTATCTATAGTCTAGTCTATACTTAAGCCCTTTTTTCTTAAAAACTGTGTAAAGTTGTATATTTTCCATCATTTCTGTAATTAACTTTTATCAACTATTTCAAGTCCTATTTATGAAATGTAAGCTATATTTTATCATTACTATGCCACTGTGTTAAAATCTTTTTCATACTATCAGTACAAATCCCAGCAGAGCACACTCTATTTAAAAATTCTTTAAAAAAAACTAAAACAATTCAATTACGCACCCATTCATGATGTGCATGATACATTTTTCGATGGACTTTAGACTTTATATCCAAAGAAACGTCAGCAGCTTCTTTGTAAGATATTATAGCAGAGCAGTGATAGGTAAGAAGATCCACATGCCACACACGATATACTTAGTACATATTTTAACAGCATCCACATCTTGTTTATAGCTACTATTCTATCCAATTGTGTACATGTAAGAGGCAGTTTTCTCGTTCCCTGTTAACCATATCTGCCGATACCTATTGCTGAATGAATAAATATTTAATTTTTTATACAAAAAATGCCTTCAGCACGCGTAAGATTTGCAACATATAGTGGCCAGCAGCCACGATAAAAATAGTATTGTGCGTATACTTGAATAATTAATTGAAAAAAAATGTATGCGAGAAATTAAATTAAAAAGTTGTGTTTTCCTTAGCGATACTAGAATCAAAGGTTGTTCTGTTTTTAAATTTTTGGGGCATATATTAAGTGATGTTCGGTATTTTAAAGCACTATGGGAAGAGAGCAATACTGTGCAAAATATAAATTAAAACATATCTCAACTTTTTTTCAAACTAAGTGGAATCCAGTTTCCAGGGCTTCAATATCGACATTTGAAAGGTTTGTTTCTGAACGACCAGTGAGAAGGACTTGAAAACTTCCTAAAGCTGTCCGGACCTGATACGGTTGAATAATAATCCGACAAAGGCTGAAAACTATCTTTCACAAGAAATATCAAAATTCAATATTGGCAAGACTATAAGACTAGACTATAGACTAGACTATAGACTAGACTATAGACTAGACTATAGACTAGACTATAGACTAGACTATAGACTAGACTATAGACTAGACTATAGACTAGACTATAGACTAGACTATAGACTAGACTATAGACTAGACTATAGACTAGACTATAGACTAGACTATAGACTAGACTATAGACTAGACTATAGACTAGACTATAGACTAGACTATAGACTAGACTATAGACTAGACTATAGACTAGACTATAGACTAGAATATAGACTAGACTATAGACTAGACTATAGACTAGACTATAGACTAGACTATAGACTAGACTATAGACTAGACTATAGACTAGACTATAGACTAGACTATAGACTAGACTATAGACTAGACTATAGACTAGACTATAGACTAGACTATAGACTAGACTATAGACTAGACTATAGACTAGACTATAGACTAGACTATAGACTAGACTATAGACTAGACTATAGACTAGACTATAGACTAGACTATAGACTAGACTAGATATATCAAAATAAAAAGCACATTTTTAATTAAAATCACATTTCTTACTCGACTACCACTTACGTGTCGAAATATCATATCAGTACTTAATCCACTATTTATACGCAAGAGGGAAAGTTTTCTAGTCATGTGTGGTCTTCTTAAGTGAAACACTTTAAGATCATTATCATTTAAAAGTCTATATTTTTACCCAAGAAAAAATAATGTTTATTTTTTTCATAAACAAATATAAACATTTTGATTAGAAATAAACAAATATTATTTATTTAGTCACCGGAATCAGCTAGTAGTTACCAACAATAATTTGTTATATTGCGGCGATTGTTCACATGATCTTTTCTAATAATTATTTTTCCAAATAATAAATATCAGGGGAGTTAAGAATCCATCACGTTGCATTTATTGTTTTTCGTCTTTTTAAATAGTTTTAATTAAAATAGAACTTTGATTATCCTGTTTAAAAATAAAATAAATCTAATCTGTCCGAGACTATCGAGGTCACAAACAAGTCTGGAGATAATTATATATGATTTGATTTGAAACAGGGAATCGAAAGCGTTTAAACAATAAACATTTGGTGAAATTTTAAAATTTTTCACAATGACTCAGATTTTTTTTCCATATTTTGTCTTGATCATTTAGTTGACTTAACATTTCAGTATAAAGTAGTTTAGTCAAACGAATTAATAAAGTTAAGGGTCTGTTATATAGATACGTTTTACAGGATACGAATATTAGAAGCGTAATGATCTGTTATATTATATTCTCTATTCTATTCTCCACTCCTTCTCTAACTGCCTTCTGCTTTTTCGGTTTCGGACCCAAGTATAAACTATCAACTCGCTTTATCAGTTCCGTAACTATTATGATCCTTAACTATGTGCTATATATTTCAAAAAAACAAAGATTAACTTCAAACACCTGGTAAATAATCGGTTTGTTTTTTTCTATATTGTATATAAGGGGGAAATTTCCACTTCTATTTTTCTCCAAACTTGTTTTTGTGTTAAATTTTGTTTTGCTTACGATAGTGCTGTTAAACTTATTTCGAGATAAAGGCAAATTATAGTTAGATAAGTTTCCAAGAAATCGTCGTTAGAGTTCTAAATTCGAGATATTGTGTGTGTGATTTTGAACAAATTAGGAATTTGTACTTGAGATAGATTAGTGTATAAATTACGTGTTTTCTTTTTTAGATCCTATTTAGAACTTTGGTATTGTGGGTGTTATCAGTGCTAGGAGATTAGAAATTTTAAAAATTCTTTAAAGTTTTTTTGTTGTTTTAATTCTAAAGGTCAATATATAGTGGAGAACGTGTGTCTGATTGTTTTCCGTTTCTATTAAATTGTATTTATTATTTTTATATTGCATTTATACTATTTGATTAACTCGGTTTTTTTGGTTTCAAATTCCCATTTATTCATATATACACTGAGAAAAATTAAAATTAAAAAAAATTTCACGGAATCATAAAAAATTGATCATTGAATAACTAACTTATTAGTTATTAGCTTTATTGTCAAAAGGAGACTTTATAGCAGTCGCGGTATCACAGATTTGATCAACCAACATTAATACAATACAGATCGACTGAAATCACTCCTAGTACATGTAATATCTAGGGCAAATTTAGACTTATACGAAGATAGAAGTGATATACAATTGTTTCTTGATATGAATCTGGTACTATGGGATCCTTCTTACACTGGGGATGCCTTCAACAGCGTAAATATGAAGTTCTTCAATTCAACAAACTCCAGAATGTTGAAGAGTAAATCAGCAACTGAATGCTGAATTCCGGAATAATCACAGCAAATCTTAGTAAATGCACACCCAAGGACGGCGTAATCTCTAAACTACTTTCGCTCGTGGTTGATAACTCGATTCATAAAGGGAGAGAAGTTAGGCTTAACCCTTCTGCTTGTTGAAGATCAAGAGCATATGGGTATGCGAGGATATCATTACGGCTATCCATTTTCAAACTAATTTGATGGAACCTATTTAAAATGGTTTATATCATGAAGTTTTTTAATATACTATAGTTTGGGTTTTTCTTAGTCCGTATTATCACACTATGGGCTAAGATGTTTAGAATCTTATTTCTTTCAGAATCATTTATCATAGAAACGAAGTATGTATATGGAGCAATCCAAGTTGTAACAAATCAGTGTGATATAAGAGGCAATAGGACTATACAAACTACATATATCTACGAATTAAAACTGGCTTTGGCAATCAATCACCATATTAAGCTGCACCCAAACAAAGAGCTCAAATGTAAAGTGGATGCTTATGTAAACGGACGATCGGTGAAAACCGCGTCCTATATATAAGTCATCCTTCGATAGCAAACTGTAAATACTGGCAGTATGAATTGATATCAAAGGCGCTTTCAATAACGTGCACACTAATACATTTATCCAATCCTTAGACCCATGTAACTAGGGTGTTCCGTAACTAGAACAACTACATGCTTAGGAAAAAGAGTATTTCGCTGTATACCACATTTTGTCCCCTCTACTCTGGGTAATGCCGATTAATAGCCTTCTAAGGACCCTTACCGAAAAAGGACTGTCTGCTATGCAGACGATGTCGTAATACTTCTAATGGGAAATGATCCAAATTACTAGTGGGCTAAACAGCTTTTGAATGCGGACTTAAGCTGGGTCTAACCCAGAAGCCTGGTAGTTAACCCGACGAAGGCTGAGATCCATCTTTCCACTAGAAAGAAGAAAGTTGCTAAGAATATTGAACCCTATTTTCTGATCAAGAAGATACCTTTAAAACAGATTAAAGTACTAAGTCTTCGACCGGAAATTAAAATGGGGCCTTAGTCCTACTATGATACATAGGCTATATAAAAGAGTGATTACACCAATTCTTACTTATGCTTCAATAATCTGGTGGATTTCTTTGGATAAAAAGTGTAATATCAAACTATTACAAGGAGTGAAGTGTATATGATGCTTGGGAATAAGTGGTTCCATGAGATCTACTTCAATCAAGGCTCAGCAAAAGTTGCTAGATATTCCATCCATGGAAATATATATAAGATATGAGGCGACAGTTACAACTGAACGGCTCTTAACTTTAGGCGAAGTGACGAACATTAGAAGGCTGTACGCAAACATCGGACCTTCCTGATTGCATTCCTGGCACGGAATATGTCTGGAACTTTGAAATACTGATCTCAGATAGAATGTTATGGTCAATCGGAATATTGGATCAAATATATATTAGGAATCCGTTGCTACACAGATGGTTGTAAACTGGAGGACAACGCGGGATATAATATTGTCTACCTTATCCCGACACTAGCTTCTAGGAATGCTTAAATTGGATTAGTATAAATATGGCGCCAACAGGGTTTAACATATTCACCGACAGCCAGAAGGAAATTAGGTAATAAGGTTAAATCAAAGACCGTATTGGATTATAGGAAAGCTTTAACCGAATAGTCTGACTAAGGTAAGCTTTACATCATATGGGTACCAGGCCACTAGAAAGTAGTCGACACTGCAAGAACATATTTACTTACCTGACGAACGCAAAAGCATTCGTTGCAACGAGGGCGAAAGAATCTTATAAGGCTTCTTGGAATAATGAAACGATGGGTAGAATCACAAAGATTCCATGGGGGCAAGTCTAAGATGGTACGTATTTGGAGAGGACACACAGAATTACGGGTACAACTATAGAAAATTGAACGTGAGTATTCTCATGAATATAGATCATTTTCAGGCTTTCTTCGAAATTAGATACGAATTTCTTAGGAGTGATATTATTCCGAATAAAACATCCCTCACGAACACTGATTGCGAAATTCTTAGGAATTACGTTCAGGAAACTGAGTTTCTGAACATCAGATGATAACACCTCCATTGATCACATTATAAAGATTTTATTCTTACCAAAAGAAGCACGCAATAGGCCACCTGCTGACCTAGGTGTATTTAATCGGATTTGAGTATACATCCTCCTTATCCTCAAAATCAGCAATTTGCAGTTGTCAACCAATAGACTTTTGTGTGGTTATCCTTAGGTGGCTGCATCGAACATCCAAGATTGCAGCTTTACTTGGGTCCAATGATCATCCCTTTGTAATTTGACCTGTAAGAAAAATAGGTATAGCAGAAAGAGAGGCATTGATTGGGAAGGTAATAGAAGGAAAGTGTGAAGAGACCCCAAGAAATAATGCTATGGAGACGTAAAGTGAGTGTTAAGTGTGAAATTGTAGTTCACAGCCATTTTGACATGTTCAGGAATGCAGTGAGTCGCTCTAGTTGATAGATCATTAAAATAAGTTGACTCTATAGGGTTCGTAAGCGGGCCAATTTCCAAAGCTGGACAGTGACAGAGAAGATGAATCGATGATATTACGTAATTGAGGTCTATGAAGACTAAAAAGAGGACTAAAATAGGCGGTTCTATGTTCGAAAGATCGAACAGGTATTCTCTCTTGACCAGAGAATTAGAGCATTTACATGGAAATGTTCAACAATATGTCTTTTTATGACAGACGGTAGAACCCCACAGAACTGGTCCATATCTTGAGCCACAATGTTCGAGAGATCGAGCAGATATGCTCTCTCGACCAGATAATTAGAGCATTTACATGGCAATGTTCAACAATATGCCTTTTTATGACAGACAATGGAACCCTACAGAACTGGTCCATATCTTCTAGCATGGTTCCAGCTATTGCCAAGGTATCAGCAATATTATTGCCATATATAGTCCCGTGTCCCTTGAACCCTATAAGGTTAATGTTCGAATGTCTCGCTATCTCGTTTAGAGACGTCCGGCATTCATGGACAAGTTGTGATGAGACTTAATAGCAGCTTGACTATCAGTATAAATTCTCATATCCCTATTGGATATCCGATAGTACCTCAGCCAATTTGACACCCTCTTGATCGCTTCAATTTCAGCTTGGAGGATCTAATATGAACATACTCGGTCTTAGTTTTTGAGAAAAACTTTGAGAAACAAAGATCTCTTCTAAGTTTTGGTAACTCTGTAATCTTCGATCTATCTACTTATCAATTTTTAGATAGGCCTTTCACTGTACGATAGTACTAAATAAGATTTTGATTTAAAATTACTCCTAGAAAGGGGAGTTTGGAAAGTAAGTATGAATAAAAGTATATTATTGTTTTTATATCTCGTTCAAAAAGTGTGAAAATTTTGACCACTATAGGTAAAACCAAATTCAATAATATCTCGATTTCAAACAAAAGAAGATTATTTTAATGCGAATGAACTGTGATAAACCTAAGTACCTTATTTAGATTTAGATTTAAAGACAATTATTTATTGAAAAGCGAAAAAATCGTCTTCTGGAAAGTAATATGAGTCCAGTGACTAACTCTTTTATATATCATTATACTACCACTAAGTGGTAATAATATATTTACGTTATCTGGAACCTACGTTTGCATATACTTATAGGGTTATAAAGTGCATAATAAATAAGGCAATTAACAAGTATTTTGGGTGTATAATTTTCATAAAATCAAATCTGCAAAAAGTGTTGTTTATATTGCACTTATTGGTCATAGTCTAAAAAATATTATAATCGCATAAAGAAATTAACAATACTATATAATACGAGTAAAATCGATTTATTTATAATATTTATCAATATACGAAGGAACCCTCAAAATTTTTTATTTATTAAACGACATGAAAATAACCCAATCAAATAAGTTTGGATGGAAAAATACCTAGAAGGGTAAAGTAGACCAAGTACACAAATTAATATAATGATGATTCAGTTTACGAAACAATTAAAAAAAAAATAAAACTTTGCAAAGCAACAACAATTCCCGATTTCTGGCCTAGAAGTGAAATGACTATGAAAGAAAATAATATACATAACAAGTGTGTAGGGAAATAAGGAGAAGGTATATATAATCTAATCAGAATTGAAAAGAGTTTTAGGCCAATCACTCAATTGTTGGCAATAATCGTTTAATTATCAAAATACTCAAAGATACTACAAATATACGAATACACTCGTATAGGGAGGGTTATTTGGAACTACTTACTTCTTGTGTGAATAAATAAAAGAAATAATAAGAAATACGAGTAGGTAGGTACAAACAAGTACGAATTGCTCGTATAGCGATTAAATTCAAGTGTTTTTTTCTTTTTTAAATTTATTATTATATAGATTAGTTTTAAACTGTTTGTTGTATATTTTTGAATTATTATTTCATTTCTTTTATGAGTTTTGCGGTTATTGTAGGTGTTTAATTAGTTTAGATAATCCCAATACAACAGTCAACATTTTAACCCATTTCGATCAGACAGCAATTAATGTTGTTGACATAATAAATCGGTGTTTTATTGATAATAAAGTTATCGTACTATAAATTTGCTATAATAAAAAGTTAATATTATATCTTATGATATATGTACATACGTAACTTTCAAATGACATTTGAAATTATGTGTTTTATCTTGAATATGTCTGAACCTTTAAACCCCTAACACACATATAAATCACAATTAGTCAAAACATTTAGTGTTTTGTTTATTCAAGGTGATCAAATACGACAATCAATATTTCCGGTAATATATATTTTTAAACCTCTTAACTTGTTTACTAACCGAAATTGTTGCCAATCGGTAGGTGGTAATGTATTAATCAAATTTTTCCAACTTAGTTTCAGATAATCTAAATATGTATATTAGTTTAGTTTCCCAAATCTGAATCATGTTGGTGGCAAACACTTTGCTTATCGCAATATTTTTAGTTTCCTATTTACTTTACTCGCTAATGTTCTAAATTGATGGTTGGAACATTTCAACGTCTTTGGGACTATGTAATAAATCTTTGGTATAGAATAGAGAAACAATAATAAGATTATATATTAAGTACTCATATCGTTTTTGGTCTAGGGCTTCTAGAAAGTTAATTTAAACACACTTACACTATTATGGTAATTATATAGCCATTTTCTAAAGATGACTTTATATGGGAACTAGGGTCAAATATAGGCCGAACTTTATAAAATTAGGAAAAGAGATTTCTTTCTATTTAAAAGTTATTTATGTTGAATTCCACCTCTATATTAATGTTAATTATGGACGTTCTAGCCAATTTCTGAAGGGAATTTTGTATGGGGACTAAGATCAAATCAGGCCCTATCATTACAAATATCGATATGCTTATATAAAACTAAGTTTTGACGATGTTTGTAAATACATTTAACATACATTTTAGCTTCAATGAAATAATGAACCGATTTTAAAAATTTTCTATAGGCTTCATACCTGGACTATAAGATCATATGTATAATTCACCAAATTATCTTGAATATTGCGACCTGTAGTTTGATTACAAGGCGGACGGACATCGCTAAATCGATTCAGAAATGATTCTGAGCCAATCAATATACTTTAAGGTGAACGTAGAACCATTTCTATGCGTTAGATATATCAGCACAGACCCAATATACCCTCCTTCTTAAGTGGTATGGGTTAATCCTTTTCCTATAGAGAATCTTAATCCTTAAAACTCTCTAACGCTTATAATGTGAACGACGTTGTGATAAAATAATCACCTGGAGGTATACTGCATCACATTGCTCTTAAAGTGAATCTACTTTTGACTAAACTGAGACTTACTCCCGCTGAGGAGATTTCGCTTACTCTTTTTTCCCATAGTCCTAGTTCTTAGGTTTGGTTAGGATGATAGGAGGATGTATCTACATCAAATCCGAAGAAATACACCTAGGCCACTATCGGGCCTGTTGTGCTCTCCTTTTCATGGAAAACGTTTGTTGGTAAAATGTTCAGGCGAAAGCCTGACAATCCCAGTTCTTAATAGGACGTGAACCAGGTCTTACGTAACAAATAACACCCTCCGAGTGGCCTGTTTTTTATATGATACACTCCTTATCACTGGAAGAAAAGTCGGTTATTAAATACTTACAGTCTAATCGTGTCTTAGTCATAAATTTTTCAGCGTTTATAGCTTTTTGACTTTCGGAAAATCTGTTTTATTGTGGGTCTCTATCTAGTATCACTTAACATCATAAATTTCCGGGTATTCCTGTAACTAGTGTTCGATTGGGTATGTCTAATGTATGCGTACAACGGTTCACTATACATATAAAACGCCGCTTTTTGTCTGTCTAATGCTAGATGAGTCATACAGGATCCGGTTAACATGAAAGTGGATAAGTATCGAATAAGTGTATCAGATTGTACTTTAACCAAGTTATCATTCCAATGTTGGAAGGACTTTATACTAATCGGTCAAAAAGCTTTTTTCTATGTTTCTCCTATATAGCGCCCAGCATAGATGTGTTCGTTGGTCCTATCCTCTATTTGGTATCTTCATTTTTAGTTTCCGATTTCAGATCTCTCGAGGACATCCATGGATATTCTACATATGTAATTTGATTCAAAACCCCAAGGAAGTATTACAACATCATCTGAACAGCAGGCAGATCTAACATGTTTGCTAAAATTGCATTATAGTTGTTGTCCAAAGAAGTTCAGAATTGGTTTAATCACACTTTTACCTATGGTACTCCTACATAGTGCCCAACATAGATTTGCCTTATTTGGTTCTATCCTCAATTTGGTGTCTCCATTTTTAATTTCCAGTCAAGGATTACACCCGTCGGCTATGATATCGCTGAATTAGCATTCAGCTCTCTCGAGGACATCCATAGATCTTCTACATATGTAATTTGGTTCAAAGCCCAAAAAACAAGGAAGTATTACAACACCGTCTGAACAGCAGGTAGATCTAAGTCAACATGTATTAACTATGGATCTTCTACATAGCGCCCAACATAGATGTGCCTTGTCGGTCCTATCCTCAATTAGAGGACCAAAGTATTTAACGCTGTTGATATCGCTGGGTAAGCATTCAGATCTCTCGAGGTCACCCATATTCCTTCTAAATATGTAATTTGGCTCAAAACCTCAAGGAAGTATTACAACATCATCTGAACAGCAGGTAGATCTAAATTCTTTCTCGCTTAATGTTTTCTGTTGGCTAATACTCTTGGTTCCTCAGAGTAAAGATGATAAAATCGATTATATCCATGAATTTAGATGTGTCTTGTTGGTCCTATCCTCCATGTCAAGGATTACACCTAAGTATATAACGCTGTCGGCTATTAAAACATCATTTGAAGATCTAAGCCCTTTCTTAATGTTTTCTGGTGGCGAATAATCTTGGCTACTCAAGGTAAAGAAGACAAAATCCCACCCATCGTAAATCTTGCCTTTTTATCTATCTAATCCTTGATGAATCATGCGGGGTCCGGTTAACAAAAAAGTGGTTAAGTATTGAATAAGTGTATCAGCTTGTACTTTAACCAAGTTATCATTCCAATGTATACTTATCTGTCAATAAGATTTTGGTGCCGAGTAATTTGATTTTCTATAACAAATACTACTACTTGAAAAAAATCGAAACCCTGAGACCAAATTATACTTGATCTCAAGGTATGGATTGGACTGAGCCGTGCTTACTCCGAATTTAACAATATTTTATAAACAAAATTGTCTAGGCGTTGCTATAAAGTCTTAATAAGGGCCAAAAAATAGTTTTTTTTTTTTTTAATTTTCAGGACACAATATCTCTATTTCTGACAATATTTTATAAACAAAGTTGTCTTGTAGCTGCTATAACGTCTCAAAATAGGCCAAAAACTTAGATTTTTTAAAATTCAAGACTCGATATCTCGAATCCCAAATGTGATGAAGAAATTCTGAGGTCATATTCGGATTCTCAATTTTTTACTTTGGTCTGTAGGTAAAAAATTGTTTGCCTGTGTAATTACAAGTTACGTGCACTCCTTGTAGAGGTACAGAAAGTTTAGATAACTACTAGTTGAACAATAGGAAAGGACAGAGACCTGTATAACTACTTTTTTAACTTAACGGAGCTTTCTTCAGATTCTAAGATATAAAAATGAAATCATTAGCATTATAAATCAATTGAGCAATTGAAGAGGTGCAGAGAGCTTTGAGAAGTAGAAGTTGATAAGTGGGAGAGAGAACTAGAACCTTTTTGACTTCTGGTTTAACTCTACGGAGTGAAATTATTCGAAATAATGGTTGTTGTAACAGTTCGACTGTGGACCGAAAAAAACTTTCAGTTGGTGCAGCTGTCGCTGGGTTGACAATCTTTGGCCGAGTATGACTCGGTTCTTTCCGGACCGAAGATCCAATTGTCATGTGAACGAAATAATAGTGCAATGGTATGACTTAATACCTATACATATAGTTTAAAGGGATAAAAGTTAAAAAGTAGGAAGAAAGGACAGTGACTTAAGGAACTCCTTGTTTAACTCTAAGGAGTTTATAACTTTGCATTATTCGACAAATTCCGAGTCAATAACTTTGGAAATTCCTGGTAATTTAATTATTTCCTTATTCTATTTACCAATTCCTAAACAAAAACTTCCATTCAGTACTCTAACGGGTTAAGTAGAGTATATTTTTGGAAGTTATTGAACTTTGTTCGATTTGTACATATTCCAATAAATAAATAATATTATTATTTTTTTTCATATTGTTATTTATTTCCTTTTAAAAGCAAAGCAAATTAAAATGTTATCATTATTGTATTGTTCGAATTGCTGGTTCATTTTTTATTTCGGCAAATCAATATCAATCACTATAGTTTCTTGCGGCAAATCAATATTTTTCAATATTCTACACATGTGCGTTAATTAGATGATGATAAAGAAGTATTTCAATTGGAAAGTGTAGAATTTTTTTTGGAATTGCGAAATTTATTTTTATAGTTTTTTTTTGCGAAAAAATAAAAAAACACTTATAGTATTTTGCTACTGGCGATTTTATGGGTATATAGTGTGGGGGTAAATTAAGTGCACTATCAGTAAATTTTTTTTTTTTTTTTTTGACAGCAGGTGGCATGTTATGGCTAAAAATATTGAGATAAACATTGAAATTATTGATTTTGAAATAGCGATATAAATATTCATAATGCGTGGTTGGTCAAATTTCAAGGAAACATTAACTATTTATAAAATAATATATTGAAAAATAGAATAAAAGTACAGTTTTCTAAATTTTTTCTAAGGCATCAAGGAAAGTATTCTAGATCGTGTAAAATTGATCATAATTTTCTTTTAAGAGATTTTCGCTTTCAAAATTACTTTATCAACATTTTATAAATTATTCCTGAGATTATAATACCGGTAAATACCAGCATTACAAATTTCACTCTCTTCGATCAGCGATCGTTAAGAAAGTAAAATAACAAATAAATAAACACTAAATGATAAAGAAAATCTAAGAAAATTATATATACATATGTACATATATACTAAAAGATATCAACTACTATTACAAACTTAAGTACGTACCCATGAACGTACTTACTGTTAGATCACATCATCATCGTCATCATACAATTAATATTTCAAGAATCACGTATTTATATAATATATACTTGTTTTTCTTTTAACGGCCTAGTAGTCAATTGATATCAAACTACTATTACTATGATTTTATGATTACGATAATAGTTTTATCAGTTCTTTCTACTTCTTTCGTTAGAAAATTCGTTGTCAACTGTAAAGGTTATTGAATTGATATTTGGCTATTCGCGCGTCATCATCATTCTTTGGCAAAAAGTTAAACGAGTTTTAATTATCACAATACTTTTATTACACAAATACATATTTTATTGGGCCCGTAAATTTAGTCACATCTACTTTTTATAGCCTACCTCACTATGATGGGGGAGGGTATTATGGGTTTTTGCCGCATAGTTTGAACCCAACAAGTGGTCAATAAAGGTTACAACCAATTACGTTATGACCGAACTGAAGATCTAGTATGTATATACATTGGGTTGGTTTACGTGGTAGTTCACTGCACGCGAACTCTCAAGTAGATTGTATTAGATCCAGCCTGTAGCTGTGAGAAATCTGAGGAACTGTCAAGTAGAGTCAAAGAGACTCCGTTTTGACCGGACCACTCCACTCGTCAGATGTAGTATTTATATTATTATATCCAGACTGTAGCTGTCAGAAATCAGAGGATATCATTAAGCTTAGATCCAGATATCTTACCAAGGTTAGATATGAAGTAACTGCCAAGGAAGCGGTTTCTCTTTATGGCCAGAGCAGGGCATTCACAGAGAAGATGGAAGACAGTTCTTCCTTTTCCCTGTCTTTGCAACTGCGACAGTGATCGTTGAAGGGACTTGAATGTCTGCCTATCAGCCAGTGGCCTGTTATTACTGCTATCAGCCTCGATATGTCCCGCGTACTTCGGTTTATAAGGTGTCTGGTGCATTTCTCATTGAAGGAGGGTCACAATAACTTGGCCCCTTTACATGTGTCTATGTTATTCTAGCTATTTTCAGCGTTTTGAAGAAAGAATCTGAGGATACTACTCTTGATAAAACCTAACGGAGTTGCTACTGAAACAGCGTTGGAAATATCAAGAGCAGATCCCGTTCTTGCAAGCTCTGCTGATCATTACCATAGTAGTCCCTATTCGCAGGGACCCAAACAAGGGTAATGTCAGACAAGCGACCCAGCCTTGACAAATCCTTCTTGCACTGTCTAACTAATAGGGAAGTAGTAGTATAAGAATTTAGTGAGAGAAGTGCCGCTTGACTATCGACAAAGATTTCTATGTTGCCGCGAATATCGAGGTCATGTAGTACCCTACAGGCTGACATTATCGCATATAGTGCCCTGAAAGGCACTACAGTTGTGTGGAAGACGATGAGATATACTTACCCCATCTGCTTCAAAGAAGACACCAGAACCAACATCGCAGTTCATTTTAGAACATCTATAAAGATTCTGGTGGTATATTCACTCGATAGGTTACCTCTACGCCACTCGCACCTGGAAGGAACTCTGACTTTGAAAACTCTATCAGTCCGTGTGTGGGGTAATATAGTCTTATGGTTGCACAGTGGGGCAGAATGGAAATTTTTTGGAAATAAATCTGGCATTTCTAAACGGCTGATCCGATCGGGATAAAATTTGGCGTGAGCGTAGCCAATGAGTATTCGAGTTTAAGTTTTGAAGATGAACCCTGCAGATGCCCCAGGGACGGCGCTGTGGCGGCTCAAAGTAGGGTACCTACGACATGTAAAATTTTTAAACTCGTGCCATTTTTTTGTTTTTCACCCAAATACAAAGATTTTTATATTTTGTGAAAGCGCTCGACGAGATCTTGAAAAAACATGCTTGGACATACTATTTATCTCTTATAATATCCGAGTTATAGGCATTTAAAAATTTAGTGATACAAAATTTACCATACCTTGGTCCGCCTTTTTTTGAATACCGGGCGTAATTTTGGACCAAATGGACTCAATTTTTTCTTGTTAGTTAGACAACAAAATTTCCAATAATATACAAAAAATTTCAGATCAATATCGTTTACAGATCCAAAAATATACGTTTTTTAATTTAAAAATTCAAAAAATTTTAGATTTTTGGCGTTTTTTTGCCAAAAATGTGTCTTAACTCTTTTATTAATAAAATAAAATTTTTATTAAGAACATATAACAATTTTATAGTTTTCTAAAAGGTATCTTTACGCAGAACGCTTTGGCGTAAAAAACTTGTCCTATTTTTTGAAAATGTTGCCACTGCGTCCTTCCGAATATGACCTATTTTTTATCAAAACTTCAACTTTGGGCGACATGTTCTAAAATCCCAAAGCTGGGATCAGAAAACTGAAAGCAGTTTTGGAAACCTCAATATGTTTTCTATTTACTCCAAAAGTATTTTCCCAGCCCTGAAAGAAATGTGGACCCTATGGGCAAAAAAGTAAAAAATCCCATTTTTGGGATTTTCATTCCTATTTTTGGGAATTGCGGGATGCCCTTTGACCTTTTCAATTTTTTTTTTTGCATATTCTTATTTGAAATGACAAATTTAACAAGCGTTGAAAATTTCATTGAGTTTTGTTTATAAATAAAGATTTTGTCTTATATTACATATTTGTTTAATTTCTAAAACTATGATTTATATCAAAATTTTAATAGGATCGCAGATAGCTACAACAATTTAGTCCATATTTATCCCTTAATATCATTTTTTAGTTAGATATGGAAATTCTCGACCCTTTACAAAAAATTTCAAGCCAATATCTCAATTACATTCAAAAATATGTTCATTTAAACCTGTGTCCTTTAATTTCATCTTTTTCATATTTTAGTATTAAGTATGACAGAACATACATTTGGTGTTGAATAAAATATTTGGACAATTTTTAAAAATTATTTAGTTAATTATTTTATTATAATATTGTATATAAAATAAAAAAAATTATAATTTTATTATGAGCCACGCACAACAACACCTAAATCACCCCACACAAATTACCTTTCCCGCCCACCGAAATATAAAACACAATTTAATACAATATCATCAGTTAGTATAATAGCTTTTTTTATTTGAACTGTTTATCTTAAACATAATACAATTAATGCTTATAACCTACTTATATAGTTAATTCCTAACACTACTTATTTTCTATAAAATAATCTGTCATATCGGTATACATATCCAGAAGGTAATATAAGTCCTTTAAATCTTCCTTGTTTTGAGATGATAGAGTTTCATAACAAATCCATCTTTTTCGCATAGTTGAAAGAACAGGATCAGAAGATAGAAGTAAACTATTAAAAATATCTTCATTCTGTGATTGCCTGGAGCATTTTCTTGAGCTGAATAGTTGAACATGCTTAAAATCTCGATTCCTCGCTTCCTGGGCTTCTTCTGTTAACTCTCCAAGTGGAAGAATATTCGATTCAATTATTATTTGACCATGACACAATACTTTGTGTACTGTTGGTGTTAGTTCCCTCCATGGATACAGAGATACAAGTAATTTAGAAATTTCAGATGTGTATTCCCCAAATCGATTTTCATTAATTTTATGTTTACTATTCAGTGCCATTAAAATAGTTTTAACTCTTCGAAGCAACTCCTTGTCGATTCCAGTTATTTTTGAAGTAATTTCAAAATCACGAAAAAACCTTCTCGACGTATTACCGTCATTTGTACTACCGCAACTTGAAAGTGGTTTGTCGATGTTTAATCCCATCTGAACTTTAAATTCTTCTTGGATTCTGCTTTTTTCCGCAGCTCTCAGTTCTTTCAATTCTTCATTATTTTTTGTTGATTTAGTAGGATAGTTTGTTTTTTTTTTCCTGGATCGCCTTGTATGATGGTAATATATTGTGTCCTTTTTCATGCAGAGCTTTCCTTAATATTTGGTACTTATTTCGACTGAGACCCAGTTCCAACATAAGCGCTATTGCTTCCTCTTCAGTAAAATTTGATTATGATGTTGGAGTTGGTATACTTTCCACAATTCGCTTAAGTCGTTTTGGTGATGCATTAGGAAGAATAGTTGCAATATGTACGACATCCATATGTTGGTTTTCCTTTTTCAGCATTTCGTTAAATGTATCAGCAATTTCCTCATTTGAGATTGAAAAAAGTTTTTGTGTGACCCTCTTTTTTTTTACCTTGAACATAAGTCTTCGTATGACTTGCAAGGCGCTCCTATTGATGTGTTGTAAGTTGAGATTTCCGTAGTAGTTTCCATCCAACTACAAAATTTTAATCGAAATTTCTTTTGATTTCCATCCACAGACTTACTTTTTACATCAAAAAGTTTTAAAAAGTTTTCAATTTTTGATATGCCTGTTTTGTCTACTTTTCTACTATATGTAGTTTTTATATAATTTGAAATGTCTTCAATTCTTTCTGGCCCTTTTGAAGATATACTCCATAAAACGGAACACAACTCTTCGTACCTTAATGTAATCTTCATTGTAGATTTATTAAATATGGTACTTAAAATCTGAGAAGTTTACTTATATACCAATTCTTGTCATTTCCGATACAGGTATTCCAAAGTAAAAAATTACGAATTGTCTACCTATTAACATTTAGGACTATATTACTATAACCTGTAATTCAGTCATTGATATTTCTTATTAGTGAATGAATCGATATTATCATTACCTGTATATTTTTACCTACATAATCATAAACGAAACAGAACGAAATGATCTGTCGAAAAAATTTAGGTAAAAAATAGTTATAAATTTTTGAAAATTTAAGCATAATAGGACCTTTCAATTATAAGGATAAGCAAACAAATAGAAAATAGGTAAATATAAGATTTAAATATGTGCTGTCATACTTAATACTAAAATATGAAAAAGATGAAATTAAAGGACACAGGTTTAAATGAACATATTTTTGAATGTAATTGAGATATTGGCTTGAAATTTTTTGTAAAGGGTCGAGAATTTCCATATCTAACTAAAAAATGATATTAAGGGATAAATATGGACTAAATTGTTGTAGCTATCTGCGATCCTATTAAAATTTTGATATAAATCATAGTTTTAGAAAAAAAATCTTTATTTATGAACAAAACTCAATGAAATTTTCAACGCTTGTTAAATTTGTCATTTCAAATAAGAATATGCAAAAAAAATTGAAAAGGTCAAAGGGCATCCCGCAATTCCCAAAAATAGGAATGAAAATCCCAAAAATGGGATTTTTTACTTTTTTGCCCATAGGGTCCACATTTCTTTCAGGGCTGGGAAAATACTTTTGGAGTAAATAGAAAACATATTGAGGTTTCCAAAACTGCTTTCAGTTTTCTGATCCCAGCTTTGGGATTTTAGAACATGTCGCCCAAAGTTGAAGTTTTGATAAAAAATAGGTCATATTCGGAAGGACGCAGTGGCAACATTTTCAAAAAATAGGACAAGTTTTTTACGCCAAAGCGTTCTGCGTAAAGATACCTTTTAGAAAACTATAAAATTGTTATATGTTCTTAATAAAAATTTTATTTTATTAATAAAAGAGTTAAGACACATTTTTGGCAAAAAAACGCCAAAAATCTAAAATTTTTTGAATTTTTAAATTAAAAAACGTATATTTTTGGATCTGTAAACGATATTGATCTGAAATTTTTTGTATATTATTGGAAATTTTGTTGTCTAACTAACAAGAAAAAATTGAGTCCATTTGGTCCAAAATTACGCCCGGTATTCAAAAAAAGGCGGACCAAGGTATGGTAAATTTTGTATCACTAAATTTTTAAATGCCTATAACTCGGATATTATAAGAGATAAATAGTATGTCCAAGCATGTTTTTTCAAGATCTCGTCGAGCGCTTTCACAAAATATAAAAATCTTTGTATTTGGGTGAAAAACAAAAAAATGGCACGAGTTTAAAAATTTTACATGTCGTAGGTACCCTACTTTGAGCCGCCACAGCGCCGTCCCTGGGGCATCTGCAGGGTTCATCTTCAAAACTTAAACTCGAATACTCCTTGGCTACGCTCACGCCAAATTTTATCCCGATCGGATCAGCCGTTTAGAAATGCCAGATTTATTTCCAAAAAATTTCCATTCTGCCCCACTGTGGGTTGGTGCAAGATTGAAGGTAATAGGCTTAAAATCTAAGCGAGTTCATATGTTCTTGATCTCCAACTTCCGGTGAATTAAGCCTCGCTGCGCTGCAAGCAGATATGGCCAATATATTCAGATCTATAGGTGGGATGTACAAAATAGTGTTCAGAGCTTCTGAAGAACTAGTTTTTAGATCAACTGTTATCCCAATGTATGCTGATCTCTGAACTTTGTATAGCTGAACTATAACAAAATTCTTCTTAGTTGAAGTCCACCATACAAGAGAGCCGTTCCCCTATGGGGCGGCTACCAGATCTCTTAGGTCTGCCGGGTGTTTTTCGCTTTTTGTGGCTGAAAGGGCACCCGGCAGAACCAGTCCGTTATTTTGATCACCAGCGTCTGTTTTCCCATATGGGCGGCTTGGTGGTCTGCCTTCTCCATGTGGTGAAGCAGTTTGGCGGCGACACTGGGCCAGACTAATCCGCGAGCTACCGGCAACCAAACACCTGCAGAAAGGAGGTGGGTAAACCCAAATCCAATGAATGATCAAAGAAAGCACCCCCTAAAAAGGGTTGCACTAAAAAGGTGGCGAATTACGTCTGATCTTCAACCCAAGTACTTCAAAAGCTGCCCAGTCCCTTACCGATGAAAAGTCGGCCAATTACCCTGTTTCGGGTGCTGCTAAGGCATTACCGTAGCTACTCTTCCCCCCGCCAGTGAAGGAACTCCAACGATGCCTCCAGCCCAACCACCTGCTAGAAGGGCCTTCATCAAACGACGCGCCGACGAGAAAATAATTGACCGGCCAAGTAAAGAACCTGCCGAGTCTCTTTCTTCAGATGACTTGTCATCGCTGAACTGGGGTAAATCCCTCTTGGCTGATCAACAAATTCTCACCCTCACATCGAAAGATGCACCAAATTTCCGGAGGAGGAGATACAAATTCAGTCGCAACAGCCCGAGACTAAAAAGTTAAAACCGCATAGATCGTTTGATAGGTCTTTCAGTGAGGTAGCCAAGGGTCGCCTCGTACGAGCTGTCATCGATCGTGCTGACTCTGATTGCTCCATATCTCATGCAAACTGGTATATGTTGCGTATGGGAGTGTTCTGGCGAGTTCTCAAGGAGAACCCAGGTCCCACCTCTGAGTGTGCTGATGCTGGCTTGTACCGAGGTCAGGTCAAACTAATGGCCTGTTCAAATTGGCTCTTTTATATGGCCTGTGGGGTGGAGCGAAGCTAGGTGTGGGCTCTGTTGACGAGATACCACGCCGGCTTAGGTCTGCCCTGTTTCCAGACGACCCAGCGAAACCAGATATTGGAGTTACTAAAGATCGGAAACCCTGAAATTCCTACTCCTGACTGGAAGGTAGTGAGGGTATCCGAATCTGAAGGACATTCCAGAAGGATTACCGTCATTATGAACAAGGAGTCCTTCGCGCCGCTTCGGGAGATACGAGGAAAGGTCTACAATGGCTTCGAGTCGATCTTCGTCGTACGACAAGTCTGCCATTTCAATCGCCGACTCCACAACTGGTTGGTGAGTTCTTCGAGGGGGTTGAAGAGACAGTCGACGGCTACGAAACGGTTGACGAGGTCGACCTCTTGAAATCTGATCAAGAGGACGCCAACGTCATCGTTATACGCGTCTCTAAGAAGAAGAATGGTGAAGGTCACACAAATTAACCTTCACCATTCCAAAGCAGCTTCGGCTTCGCTGCTCCTCCGGATGGCAGAGAGAGGGGAGGAGCTCATCTGCTTGGTTGTAAACGGCAACAATGTTTTGGTTCATCTCGGAAGTTACGCAACGGGTTAGCTAAGGTCAGAGTGTGGATAGCTCGAGTACTGGAGCCAATTGCTTGCCTCCCGCTTTTCAGAAGCATAAAGGCGCGGTGGTGAGTTGATAAATAAGACCATCCTGAAGTTGTAAAAGTACCACCGTGAAATAAGATCAATGTGGCAAGTGTTCACGTAAAGCACTTCGTCTTATGTGCATCCAACAATTTTGAGGGTCACTTTTGACAGCCTATTTTTCTCAGCTCATGCTACTACAATCACACGAAGTAGTAATAAGGCTCTAAAAACGATACCCGGTAGCACTTGGAACATGGATAAAGAAGCCGTAATGTCCCGCTAAGGAATTTCATTAAATGATTTTCGAGTATACGAGGAAAACATAAATAGTTATGTGCAGTTTTCGTTGGATCAATGAAGAAATAGGCCTAGTGTCTACTGCTCCATTATAGACCGTACCGTCTCTAACGATTGTAAAACTTGAGGTCAGAGTGCTTATGATAAACTGTACACGTTATTCAAGGAAAGGCCTAGGATATATTTAACTCGCGGCAGACTATAGGTATTGGAAGCAACTATTTTCCCCGGGGTTTATAATAACACCAAGATGGGGAAGATCATCAAAACAACATGCTCCCCTTGGGGTGTTGGAAATAAAATAATATTTAGGGCTGAACATAAGTGCAGAATCTACCGATTAGATTATTGTACAGTTTTAGCTATTACAACAAAAACATGATCGATCACCTTTTGCAATAGTGATATCACGAGATAAGTTCATTGACACACATTTCCCACAGAGATTTCTCTATTAAATATATTTTCCTTAAATAAAAATTTTAAAAATTTCATATAATAAATATGAGTTTAGTGTCAATTTAATATTATTACTCAAATTCATATGTTGATTTATCAATTTATTTTTTGAAAAAAAAAAAAAATGCAAACTGTCTGAAAAGAAAATTAAACACGTTTGTGACGTCAATGTAATAAGACCCCATATAATTTTGTAAAATTTTTGGTAATACTATAAAGTTTTTTTTTGAAGAATTTTTATTAACAAATTTTTGTTAACGTTTGTTAAATTTTATATTAAAATTAAAGACGCATTTAATAAATTATGAAAAAAATTTAAGCACTATGGGTTGAATATTAAGTTTTTAATGAAAATTCATTTTGTTTTTTTTTATTATTTTTTTCTTTATTTAATGTTTAATGACTTAAATAGATAATGTTTTTTTTTAATTAGTTTTCATTGAATTTGTTTTCTTATTTTTTTCATTAATAATGATAATTAGCAAATAATGAATTTGTTTATGTTTTATATTTTAATAATAATTATTTGTTTTTTTTCTGTTTTTTTATTTTTTAATAGTAATGTTTGGAAATATTTACTTAAAGTATTTTATTTTTTGGATTTTTTTTTTTTTTGTTGGTTTTTATTTGAAAAAAAGTAATAAAGAAAACAACTTTAAAGTATTAAACAATTTACATTTTATAAATTTCATTAAGTATTTTACAATAATGTATGGAATTTTTAGTTTTTTTTTTATTTTCTTTAATTTATTTAAAAAGGAGTTTTGTTAATCATGTTTATTATATTAAGGGATTTTATTAATTTAATGTTTTTTGTATATAGTGAAAGGTTATTGAATGAGTAATGAGATTTTAAGATTTTTTTTTTTTTTTTTGCTAAAGTTTAGTAATAGGAAATAAAGTTAATAGTTTAAAAGGGAAATAATAGAAGAAATTATATAAATATATAAACAACTACTTGATAATTGTTGAAAAGTTATTCTTAATAGATCGGTTATCCTGAAATAGTTAAAATGATTTGTGCAGAAACTATATCTGCTGATATGACGGAATACAAATAATTTCCAAATATCTGTTTAAACGTTGTCAAGAGTGATATGCTGGTTCGGTACACAAATCGAATTAATTTTTAACGATTTAAATGTAAAGTCAAACTTTTTAAACACGGAAGGGATTAAGAAATGTCAAAAGTTTTAATTCAAGAATAATATAATACCCGATGTGGACTTAGCACCAGAAAAAAGTAAGGGTGTTATGAATCCGGATAGCGATCATATATGTATAGATATGGATCTTTGTTTGAAAAGATTTCAATTATAGATGAATCCTTGTGGAACTAGGTTGAGAAATTTTTTCTATTATAAAACTTGTTGATGACGATAGTCAAACATGGAACGATGTTAGCCATAACCCCTAGCACTTCAATTCGCTCTCAATTTTGTGTGTTCAACAAACGGATGGACATACCTAAATTGTCATAAAATTATATATAATTTTGACGACCAATATTGGAGTATCTAACACAACCCATTGCGTCACGGCTTTGCTCGAACTACTCAATCATCTAGTATACTCTCCAATACAACCAATCCATTACTTTGTGTTTCAAAATCTAAAGCAATAATTCAACGAGACTTAGGTTAGGTTTAAAAACGGACCACACAAGTCTGTGTGCGTATGTTCAAGTAATAAAATTCCTAGCAGTTCTGTCGGACAGTCCCGAGCAATCTATTTAATCTAACACTTAGGGTTACCCCTTGCCACCGACTTCCCAGGGGAATAGATATTTAAACAGGTACTTGACCTACGACGAAGTCAATCGTCACTCCATAGAGTACGAAGAGACAGACAAAAAGCTTAAGTTCGATTTTTAAGTGTTCACTCTCTCGCTTACAGAGGAGACACTAAAGGGGCGATTATCTTTACCCTCGTTTACAAAGAGTACATCCGTGACGAAAGACGAAGTAGAGCCACTATAGTAGAAATCACTGTTTTTTTTTTCGGATGCATTGACTATTTGTCGGACTGCTGGGTTGTCCTGGTTCTGGAAGGCTTTATAACTCTTCTTTCATGCAGCTCTGTAAGTTTAATATACTTCACCAGTTTTATTTTTCTGCTAATGCTATTTCCGATATTTGGCGAGAAAGATCATGCAGTTGGCTAGAGCAAATACTTCATGACATTAGTAATCTCAACTTCACCTTTCAGATCAAAATGTTGTACTTTTTGACGTTATTAAAACTTCGCTGCCAATCATATGAGGTTTGATGGTATCGTCAGCTGACAAACTGATCGAAAAAGATCATGATTGGAGTGCATAGAATATGCTACCGAAGCATTAATTTTGTAGATTCCATTGACTATTAACATTTTAACATTTATTGTTCTTTTCATTACCAACTTCTTATGTCTTGAATGATTTTGATGCTCTAGTGTCATCAATGATAACATTAATATTAACAATACCAGATCTATGATGACTTATCACAGATCTTGTATTGTTAATATTAATGTTATTTTTAGATACTACACGATCGCATACCCAATTTAAAATGTGTTTCAAAATTCATGAGTTTCTGTGTCTGACCTTACTAGAGTTTCACTTCAATAGATCAAAGACTAGACCAAAGACTTGTCAGTAGACTTGTACATAGATTAGTTAATAGACCAATCAATAGTAAGCCTATAGACAGGTCCACATACTAAATTAGTCTACAGTCTAGTTCATAGTCTGGTCAGTAGACTAGTTTATAATCTAGTTAATTTACTAAATCATATACTAGTACACATTCTAGTCAGTAGACTAGTTTATAATTTAGCAAATGGACTGGTTTATAATCTAGTCAATAGACTAGATCATAGACTAGTCCACAATCTTTTCTAAAGACTAGTTTTTAATCTAGTCAATTGACTAATTCATAATCTGATCAATTGACTAGTTAATAAACTAGTCAATAGACTAGTTCATAATCCAATCAATTGGCTAGTTCATTATCTAGTCAAAATGCAAGTTCCTACATGTTCAAAGGACTAGATCATAATCTATTCAATAAACTAGTTCATAATCTAATCAATAGACTAGTTCATATTCTAGCCAGCAGACTACTTTATAATCTAGTCAGTGAACTAGTTTATAATCTAGTCAATGGACTAGATCATAGACTAGTCCACAGTCTAGTCAGTAGACTAGTTTAGTCAATGAACCAGTTTATAATCCAGTCAATGGACTAAATTATAGACACAGTCTAGTCCAAAGTCTAGTTTGTAATCTAGCCAATAGACTAGTTCATATTCTAGTCAGTAGACTACTTTATAATCTCGTCAAAGGACTTGCTTATAATCTAGTCAATGGACTAGTTTATAATCTAGTCAATGGACTAGTTTATAATCTAGTCAATGGACTAGTTTATAATTTAGTTAATGGACTAGTTTATAATCTAGTCAATGGACTAGTTTATAATCTAGTCAATGGACTAGTTTATAATCTAGTCAATGGACTAGTTTATAATTTAGTCAATGGACTAGTTTATAATCTAGTCAATGGACTATATCATAGATTAGTCCACAGTCAGTAGATTAGTTTATAATTTAGTCAGTGGATTAGTTTATATTCTAGTCAATTGACTAACTCATAGACTAGTCCACTGTCTAGTCCAAAGACTAGTTCATAATCTAGTCCAAAGACTAGTTCATAATCTAGCCAAAAGACTAAATCATAATCTATTCAATTAACTAGCTCATGATCTAGCGATAATCTAGTTAATGGACTAGTTTATAATACAGCCTATGGACTAAATTATAGACTAGTCTACAGTCTAGTCTAAAGTCTAGTTCATAATCTAGTCATAGACTAATTCATAATCTAGTCAGTAGACTAGTTTATAATTCAGTCAATGGACCAGTTTATAATCTAGTCAATGGACTAACTCATAGACTGGATTACAGTCTAGTCTTAAGTCTAGTTCATAATCTAGTCTAGTCAGTAGACTAGTTTATAATTTAGTCAATGGACTAGATGATAGACAAGTCCACAGTCTAGTCAGTAGACTAGTTTATAATTTAATCAATCGACTAGTTTATAATCTTGTCAATGAACTAACTCATAGACTGGACCACAGTCTAGTCTTAAGTCTAGTTTACAATCTAGTCCATAGTCTAGTCAATATACTACTTTATAATTTAGTCAATGGAATAGTTTATAATCTAGTCAATGGACTAACTCATAGACTAGTCCAAAGTCTAGCCCAAAGACTAGTTCATAATCTAGTCAAAATACCAGTTCATAATCTATTTAATAAACTTTCATGATCTAGTCAATAGACCGTCCATCGTATAGTTAATAGGTTAGCCCAAAGTCTATTTAATAAACTAGTCAATAGATTAGTTCATAATCTAATCAATGAACTAGTTCATAATGTAATCAATGGATTAGTTTATAGACCAGTCCTTAGTTAAGTTTAAAGCCTAGATCATAATCTTGTCAAAAGTCTAGTTCATAATGTGATCAATAAAATACTTCATAATTTAGTCAACTGGTTAGTTTATATATTAGTACATAGTATAGTTAATAGACTAGTTCAGAATCTAGTCATTAGACTAGTCATAATCTGATCAATAGACTAATTCATATACTAGTACATAATCTAGCCAATAGACTAGTCTATATAGTACGTTTAATAGGCAAGTACAAAGACTAGTTAATAGATTAGTCCATAGTCTAGTCAATAGACTAGAACTTTTAAATTTACAAAAACAATATTATTAATTTATAAAAGATTTGTATTAAACTAATACATTAGTTTAATACATTACATTTTTTTAAAGGTTTGTGACTTAACTAAAATGTTAGTTTTCGCTTAGCAAAGACACAAACAAGTGAAAACGAAAATGATTTTTATAAGAAATATCAAGTAATTGATTCTAAATAATCAATCTAATAAATGTTAAAGTTATTTAAAATAAAAATTTACTGCATATTTTTTCACGTTAAGTAATTATAATTAATTTTGATTTTAGGGATTTAGTTGTTGTTTGGTTTCTTTTTTTTTAATCTTATATAAATTTACTTTTAAATATTGATTTTTTTTGTATAATAATTTTAATGTTTTTAGATTTTTGTATGTTTTAAATTGCTTTCCAAAAGTTTTTTTTTTATTTATATTCTTTTTGGTTTTTTTTTTTTTCTTTATTATTTTTGTTAATAAATTTTAATGTGAGTTTAATGTGATAGTTTTAAACATTTATACTGGACATGTATATGGGATATTTAACATTTTGCTTTAGTAAAGTTGTTTTGTTTTTAATTTTAAGTTAAAAAAAAAAATAAAAATAATAATTGGCCATAAATTATAAGTGTTAAAAAAAATTATTAAGAAAGAATTAAAACATTTATTTAATAATTTTATTTAACTACAATCTGATTAATGAAATGTTTAAGGAGGAAAAAAATTTAATTTTTTTTTTTTTTTGTTATTCATTTATTTGTTACTTTTTATTAATTTGTTTTATAAATGTGTATGTATGTGTGTTTTTTAATAATTTTTTTTATATTTTTTTTTTAATCGATTATATGAGGAGAAAAGTTAATTTTAGTGAAAATTTTGTTGTATGCGGGTTGTTTTGGGAGTTTTTTTTAGTTATAATTTTAGTTTTTTTTTGCTGTTTTCTTTAGTATTAATAACTAATTGTATACAAATATTTTGTATAATAAAATATATATTTTTTAAAAAATATGTTTTTTTTATTTTGTTTTAAAAAATCCTTCTTAAACAGTTTTATGTGTTTGTTTTTTTTTTTTAATTTTTTAGTTTTGTTTTAATACAATTTTCAAAACATACAATACATACAATATAACAAATTCAGATATTTTCTAGATCTAGTAACTAGATCTCAAGCTTAAGATCTATTCGATATATAAAGACTAACTGGACTCAGACACTCGTTAAATCAATCAATCATTCATACAATCATATAAATTGCACTCTAAACTCAATCATTCTCGACAAACAAACACTCTCTTCATACACTGTTATACAAACTTTATAGATACAGTCGTTTTTTGTTTATGTTTTTTTTTTTAATTAATTAAATATTATTCGTTTATTTATTTTGCCTGTGTTCTTTTTCTCTTCTTTGCTTTCTATTATTAACCTGGCTTTAAACTGTTTAAATCTATAGAATTAATACTAATTTCATCAGTTCCACATACACACTTAATTACACTCTTATTCATGTCATACAGATTCTCTTTATACCATTAGTTTAGATCTAATTTAAGTTAATTTACTCTAATGAATTACTTATGAATATTTTTCCGGAAGCAACAAATGATCTAACATCTTGAAAGGGTTTACGGCTGCACTAAATGCTTAGTTTCCGTTTAGCGAAGACATGTTAAAGACTAACTCTCTCTAGTCAAAAAAGATCGTAAGGGCAGTTGAGTATTGTCACTTTAGTAGTATCTCTCTCTACTTAACTACCTCCCTCCCTCCCTTTCTCTCTTGAGATTTGTTATTCCAAATGAGCACAAACATGATCAGATTTTTGCTCAAATACAAAACGATCTCTCAATAATTAGAAAGCTTAAACGAGTTTGTGACTTCACTCTCCATAAGATAGAGAACTAGCACCATACATAGTAGTAACTCTCTCTCCCCCTCTCTCTCTCTCTCTTTAAATCTTGAAAGGGTTTGCGGCTGCACTAAATGCTTAGTTTCCGCTTAGCGAAGACATGTTCAACACTTTATTAGTGTCTCCCTCTCTCACTCTCTTGAGATTTGTTATTCCAACTGAGTACAAACTTAATCGGCTTTTTGCTCAAATACAAAACGGGTTTGTGACTACACTCTCCATAAGATAGAGAACTAGCACCATGTTTCCCCATAAGATATATGTACATATATGCATAGTAGTGACTCTCTCTCTAACATCTTGAAAGGGTTTGCGGCTGCATTAAAGCTTAGTTTCCGCTTAGCGAAGACATGTTCAAGACTAACTTCCCTCTAGTCATCAAAGATGTCTCCCTCTCTCTCTTGAGTTTCGTTATTCAAACTGATCACAAACATATATAATCGGTTTTTTGCTCAAATACAAAACGATCTCTCAATAATAAAAACAGAAAGCTTAAAAGGGTTTGCCCTCTCCATAAGATAGAGAACTAGGACCATGTTTCTACATAAGACATACATATATACATAGTAGTGTCTCTCTCCCTTCCTCTCTCTCTCTCTCTCTCTCTCTCTTGAGAATTGTTATTCCAACTGAGCACAAACCTCTCAGTACTTTTAAACAATAATCTTAAAAGGGTTTGTGGCTGCACTAAATATAACGAAGCCACATTTCAAAACAAACTCTCTTCTAGCCAACAAAGATCGTAATAGCAGGTGAAAACCAGCCCCATATCTCCTACATATTAATAGAACTGATCATTAACAAGCTAAGTCGTTAGACAATTGAGGATATAACCTGTAATTACATACAAAACTTTAACATTATTCGGCTTATAGGCTTTAAAACAGATCGTTTTAAAGCCTATTTTATTAATAGAAAAGATCCATTCATTTTTATCTAAAGCTTCATTAAAAACAATAACCTTATTATGACTTCCGAAAAAATATTCATTATTACTAATATGACCTAATAATCAAAACTACACCATTTCTATCTTAAAGAATTACTATCAAAATTTACTAAATGTTTACTACTAGAACAGCGAAAGAATTAAAAAAAAAATATCTCTTAATCCACAATAAATGGAAGTTTTTTAAAGCAAATTTAAAATAGTTAACTTAATTTTATTTTGTAAATGGTGTAGATTATATCTTAATGGCTAAAAAATAACTAATAAAAAAAAAACAATTTATATACATAATAAATAAAATAAATGCTTTACCTATAAAATGCCCAAAAATTTACGCTAAAGTTATTATTATAAATTAAATTATTTTTTATTTATATTAACAATAAATGATAAATTAGTTAAAGGATTCATAGTTTTCTAGGGGGTAACTTTGAAAATGTCACAATTGAGAAAAAAGTGCATACTTTTAGGCTTACTAAAAACATAATTTTTGGAATATTTTTTTGTTTTATTGAATTGTTAAGAATCAGGGATGGAAAATTCAGAGCTATTGAATTTTGAATATTTCTTATACATATTATGGGCTTTTGCTAAGTGGTCCAGAGAATTATAAATAATAAATTGATTGATTAATAGATCAGGGACTAGTACAAAGACTAGTCAATAGACAAGTTCATGGACTAGTACATAGAGTATGCAATAAACTAGTTCATAGACTAGTTTATAGAGTTCATAGATTAGTCAATATACTAGTTCATAGAGTAGTCAATAGACTAGACAATAGACTGGTCAAAAGGCTAGTCCATTGGCGAATCCATCATTCATTGGTTTGGTCCACAGACTTCTCAACAAACGAGTCTGATTAGTAGATAGATTAGCGTTATAAATTCAAAAGACTCAAAAGTCAATAAATTATTAAATAGATTAGTACATAGACTAGTCCACAGGCAGGTCCATGAATTAATCCGTAAACTAGTCCATAGATTAAGTCACAGACTAAGCCAAAGATTCAATGGTTTGGTCTACATACTTCTCAATAAGCAGGTCTGATTAGTAGATAATTTCGCCCAATATATTCAAAAGAGTCAAAAGACTGATCCAGTCAATAAACTGATTAATAGATAAGATAATAAACTATCGAATAGACTTTTACATAGAATAGTCCACAGACTAGTCCATAAACTTCGCTATAAATTGATCCATAGACTAAGCCAGAGGTTGGGCCATAGACTTTACAATATACTACTCCACAGATTAGCTAGTATACTGGTCCATAGATTAGTCCAGAGCCGAGTGTATAGCCTAGTCAATAGACTGGTTAGTTAATAGATAACTTAATGGTCAAGTCTAGACAGACTCTATGGAGTACATAAGACTTTCAAAAACTAGTCTATATACCAGCCAAGAGACAGATTAGTCATCAAACTGACCAATAGTGTAGTCCATAGACTAATCTATAGCATAGTAATGGACTAGTCAATAGGCTAGCCCATAGAATATTAAATCGACTAATCCGTAAACATGTCAATACAGCATTTAATAGACTAGCCCATAAACTATGCCATAGGCCAGTCCCTATTCTGGTCAAGAGACTCGAGCATATACTCGTCAATAACGAGATTCGGTATTGGAAAGTATCGAAAAAGCAATAATATTCAGACAATCGGTGCTCAAGATTCCAGCCATAGAAGTCGATTAACTTCTGAGGGTTTTTTTTGCAACATATAAAGCTGCAGGCCGAATGGTATTTTCCCGGCACTCTTGCAAATGTAGGCGATATTCTTTTAGTCCTTCTGTCAATGGTATTTTCTGTATTAATTAAATTCGCATTTAATCCACTTAGATATCTGCGACGCCAAAGTCCTATCTACTGATAAAGCCTTACATTCCTCTTACTTTAAACCATCGAATGTATAGTCTATAACATTGACAAATTAGAATATCAGACAAAGACCTTAAATATAAGCTAAAAGCTTATGTAAAGGGTAGATCAGAGGAAACCCCGCTGAATGAAATTGCCTACTATATAGAGGAATCCTTCGATATCAAATATATATTTACAAATTGTAGGCATTGACGTTCAATAGCGTACAACCTAATAACCTTACCCAATCCTTTGAATATACTCTTATTGACGGGGCGTGACTGAATAAAGTAAAAACTATGGAACATATTTCCCGAAACTCCTCAGAGTGCCATTTTCTTGCTTTTACTCTGCGTAACTAGCATCCTGAGGACCCTAACCGAGAATGAACTTAGATCTGTCTGATGATGTCGTAACACTATCGGAACTGAACACGATTTTAAGCTAGGCTCAACCTAAAGATATGAATGTAAACCTGGCCAATACAGAAATCTGTCTGTTCACTAGAATCAAAAAAACACTCCTGAGTACCTACATTGATTGCTGTTTCTTCGGCAAGAAGATACTGGTGGCCGTCAGAGTTAAGTATTGAAAAGTATTCCTGAACTATAATTAAAATGGAGTCACCTTTTAGAGGATGGGATTAATAAGGCGCAGTGGTGCTAGGCGCTATTTAAGAGAATCATAGGCCCGAGATTGGGTCTTAGGTCACTATGACACTCTGGCTTTATAGATGCGAGATTAGATCAATTGTAACTCAACCTTCAATAATCCGGAAGATTTCTTCAGACACTTACAACCGATCGGATATTTAGACAAATTGACAAAAGGTAGTTATAGGACAGGTCAACAATATACATATACTGGACATAGTGGAAGGCTATTCACAAATATGGTCCGTTTACTTAATCAAAAGACTAGCTTCCTGACAAAAGTCCGTGCAAAAACGGAGTGTTTAAATTAGATTGAGATAAATATGGCGTCAATAGAGGTTAATTAATATATTTACCGACAGTTAGAAGGCAATTAAGGCGATATCGATCGATAAGATTAGATGTAATCGTATTGAATTGCTAGAGAGCCTTAAACTCTTACTATTGTAGGGGGAACCATATATCATTTGGGTACTAGAACACTTGAAAAAGGTTAATCAATATATTTACCGACATTTAGAAAGCAATTAAGGCGATATCGGTCGAAAAGACCGAAAGGGGGGCACCATGTATTATTTGGGTAAAACACTAGGAAATAATCGGCCACTAAAGAACAAATGTACTTGCTATAAAGGAAAGAGAACTCGAGAAAGGAGGGCTGAAGTAAAAGCATGGGCGGAAGAATCTCATACGGCTATTTGAAATAACAAAATAATGTGAGGAACCACAAAGATCGTATGGAGCTTCCAGGCCCGTCACCCCACCGGAGTTAGATGAACGGATTCAAAAGAGTGTAGATAATGTAGAGAGGAGAGTGAAACTTTGACCCTTCACAACACCGGAGGATAAGGCAAAAAATCTACTCCGAATAAGCAAGTTCGAGGTATTCTTAATGGATAATTAGATGAACGGATTCAAAAGTGTGTAGAGAAGGTAGAGAGGACCGTGAAGCTTTGACTTTCGTCGCCCCACCGGAGAAGGATGGCAAGATATCTACTCCGAATAAGCCAGTTCAAGGTATTATTAATAGATAATTAGATGAACGAACTCAAAAGAGAGGACAGTGAAACTTTGGAAAATTTTCTTTGTCTTTGCGAGGCTTTCGTCAATGTATCCAAACCAAATATCTTGGGAACGATATTATTCCAGATATAACATTTTTAAGAAAAAATTTTGAGGAACTATTGCCTGGAAACTAAGGGCCCCCGGACATGTTTCCTTGATGATAGATCGTATCTTGGTATATTGCAACCCGGGGGAAGAGGGGTGCTACCAATACCCCTAGTCTGCCGGGACTAAAAACTGGAGTTTACAATTCACTGCCTGTGGCCTGGTCCTTGCATGAATTGTAAAGAGGTCTAACCAGAGCACCACATAATCTGGTACTACGGGTTGCCAGTTGCCCACAGGACTTGTCCTGGCTGGTCAGTTTGTTGAGGTTCCTTGTGGTTGAAACCTAAATCGTGGGAAGGGGGTGCTTGGTCAAAAGACTGATACACGGTGAAATATAATTTTTGGTATCGCGGTACAAACTACAGAGCATGACTGTGGATTAATAAAATGTTGGATTTGAGCTGATAATGCAAAGATTGGATATACGAGATGTGGAGTATTTCTGCTGCTTTTTGGTGATGGATGTGACGGATGGAGTGATTTGGTCGCTTATGATGTGCTAAATGATGTTTTAGCTTGACGGAGGAGGAGTTGCGGTGCAAATCGTCATTGACCTTTCTTTAATTTATCGGCAAATTTCCTTTCATGGTTGAGTATGTTCGAGTTTACTCTAATAACATGCTCAACTTATCACAGTGGGTCTTTGTGGCCACTGAAATAAGTCTTGTCTTTTAAAGTAATCCGTGTTTCGGACTACCAATTACGTCCCCTAGGCGCTGTTGCCGAATCAACAGAGCCATCTCAGTAGTGTGGTTGAGCGACATATAAGGTTTTACCTTTGTTGGGGTTAGATTGAGGTTGCTCATGACTCTTCATCAACGGGACTACTATGGCAAGAAATTAGATAGCTCGAGTACTTGAGCAAAGTGCGCGTATAATGGACGGGCATCCATATACGTAAATTGCAACCTGCGAAACACAAATGGTGAGTCGTATATTTTTGCTCACCCAGTGGATGAAAAAGACCACCGTGAGATAGGCCAACACGGCAGGTACTCACGTAAAGCACTTCGGCATTTCTTCTGCCTGGAAACTGAGTTTCTGCACAGCGAATGATAATACCTTCATAGAGCACTACAAAAGTCAGACTTGGGATAATGACTACATTTTCAATTACATTTGAAGTAATAGTATTTGACGCATTACCAATTACAATTACTTGTAATCGAAGTTCTGTCCATTACAATTACTTTTAATTTGTAATTGAAGAATTTCCAATTATAATTACTTGTAATTGTGAACTTTGTTTCTTATAATTACATGTAATTTGTAATTAGTATTACCTTATTGCAAATTACAATAATTTGTAATTGTAATTGAAGTTCAGCCAATTACAATTACTTTTAATTTGTAATTGAAGAATTTCCAATTACAATTACTTGTAATTGTGAACTTTGTTTCCTATAATTACATGTAATTTGTAATTAGTATTAACTAAATTACAATTAAAAGTAATTTTAATTGGAAACTTCAATTACAAATACAAGTAATTGTCGTTGGTTATTGGTCAATTACATATTATTAAGTAATTGTAATTGGTTAATAATACATTGCAAGTAATTGGAAAAACTTCAATTACAATTACATGTAATTGTAATTGGTTATAGCTCAATTACAATTACAGGTAATTGTAATTGTTTATTGCTCAATTACACATTACAAGTAATTGTAATTAACCATGTAATGAATTACTTTGTGTAATCATTATCCCCATGTCTGACAAATGTTTTATGCCAACAAGTATGTCGATGTAAAAGTGCGAACAATAGGTCCGATAGCGACCTTAGTATATAGCTTAGAATCTGAAGTCATTTTAGTATTTCAAAATTGAAAGAGGTTATATTAGTTTTTTGTTGCAATTGCATGGAAAACTGTGAATCCTTCTGATAACTGAAATGATAATTTAGTTAAAAAAAATTTAATTTTTGTCGAAAAATAGTTTAGTTTTTATAATACAGAGATATACAATTTACTAAATTTATAGTAATTTAATCGAATTAATAATTAATTCATTGCACATTATGTACTTAGAAGCTAAATATAATTTTTTCCATTCTTTTTTTTTGGTTTTTCTAATTCTTTTAGTATTTTTAATTTAGTTATATTTTTAATTAATAATTTAAAGTTTAATAGTGTTTTATTTGGTTTTTGTTGTTGTTGTTTTAAATACATAATAAAAATTGTTTTCTTGTTTTAAGTATTTTTTTTTTTTTTAATTTAATGGAAGACATTCTTTTTATACAAGTTTTAAGACACAGAAAATGTTTTTAAATTTTTTTTGTTTTAATCTTTAGTGTTTTTTTCTCATTTAAATAGTTTTTTTTTTATTTAATTAATTAATTAATTTTTAATAGACAAATAACAATAAATACATTGACTAAAAAATGGAAATTATAGGAGTTTTTAATTTAAAAGCAAGTTGTTGTTATTCCTTAATTGTTGTTAGTTGTTTTTTTTTTTAAAGAAAAAATTAACCATACAAAAAATAATTATAAAATACCATTAATATAATTGTAAAAAAAGTTGTTGTTGTTTTTATTTTTTGCTTAAGAAACTTTTCATTATTTTTTATAAACAAGATATGTTTGTTTGTGTTGTTTAATTTAAATTTTGCTTAATTTTTTTTTATTACCAATTTTTAAATGTTCAAAAATGTTTAGTTTTTTCTATAATTTTTATTAATAATTTTATTAATTTTTATACATTTTTATGTTGTTTTGTTTGTTAATTTTTTCGGTTTAAATCTTAAAATATTTTTGTGTGTTTTTTTTTAGGGGGAGTATACAATTTCTGTTATTTTTTTCTTTTATATTAAACCTTTATTTAAGGTAAAATTTATAAAAAATAAAATTTTTTATATTTTGTTTTTTTTTAGTTTTATTAATATTAATAATTGAAAAATTTTCGTTATTACTGAATTTTCATGTCATCTATGTATTGCTTGGTTTGGAGCACAGTGTAACAAGTTGATTAAAAAATGTTAGATGGAAAAACAGAAATGAGAACAGTATTATTCAGAACTATTCATTTTAAGGGGCTCAAGTTTTATTAGCTGATATTTTAGAAAGATAAGCGAGGCGTCGAATTTCTGGCTAGAAATTTTTGGAAGAATTCCAAGAACCTTAGCAAATATTGAAGATGTTAAAAAAAACTATTTTCTATTTTATTCAAGTTATAGTGAGCTTTATATATGGGCTATTGTGGACCGATCCTCATAAAATTTTATACAGCGATTTTTTTTCATATAAAACTTGCGCCGATCCTTATAAAATTTGTTAGACCTATTCTGGTTTATATACATCTTGCTTATGTCGAAATTCTTCGCTGTACTCATATTATTATTCCAGTACTGAGCGTTAAAGTAAAGGGGACCTTATATGGGTGAAAGGGGCAATTTAGGACAGATCCTCATTCTATTTGGTAGAAAGTTTCTCCCAAGTTAGGTACTTATTTGTGTTGAATTTCATCAATATATTCGTATTTTAAGCCAGTATTGAGAGTTAGAGTCATTTTCTGTAGGGGACATTATATGGGCGGTAAGGTCACTTATGGATCGATCCTTATAAAATTTAATAGAGAAATTTTGTGACATATGAAACTTATTTATGTTGAATTTAATCGCTATATTCGTATTTTGAAATCAGTAATGAGCGTTAAAGTAATTTTCGGAAGCGGACTTTATATGGGGAGTTGGGTCAATTATGCACCGATCCTCATAAAATTTAATAGAGAAATTTTGTGACATATGAAACTTATTTATGTTGAATTTAATCGCTATATTCGTATTTTGAAATCAGTAATGAGCGTTAAAGTAATTTTCGGAAGGGGACTTTATATGGGGAGTAGGGTCAATTATGGACCGATCCTCATTTCTGGCCATACGAAACTAATTTATGTCGAATTTAGTCTCTATATTCGTTCTTTTTTAACAGTTATGTCTGCTTAAACTGTATTCCGGGGGCCACTTGTATGGGAGCTCGGTGAAAACATCAGCCGATATTGCCCATTTTCAATACCAAACAAACTGCAGAGATACGGAATATTTGTGCAAATTTCAGCTCCCTATATTTCCGTTCGGACTCTATCGTGCTTTCAACAGACAGACGGACATGGCTATGTCGTCTTAGAAATTAATAAGGACCCAGAATATATATACTTTTCTGGGTATGTAACCAATATTTCGATGTGTTACAAACAGAATGACAAAAACAATACACACCCATCTTTTTTGAAGGTGGGTATAAAAATGTGAAAATTCGGAAAATCTTTTCCGAAGAAAATCATTTTAAAAACGTGTAGGTTTGAACACAAAGCATCAAGATCTTTAAATTTTCTAGAAAGTCAAACATAATCCGGGAGACGAATATTCTCTAAAAAATAACACAAACTCAAAGCAAATAAACATTGAGTTACTCGGTATCAGGTTCTAACGTAGCATTCTCACACATATAACATATAACGGTTACCGTATCCATTAATTGAGAAGCCTTTGGGTTCCAAAATAATGAGAAAAAAAAACTGACAATTAACCCTTCAGAACACTATTATTGTACCATAAACTAGATTTCTGAGGCTTATTGAACCGACTTTAAACGGGTCTATCATTAAGTTCTCTGAAAAAGTCAAATACCTAAGGACTATTCTCGATAAACCCCTAAATTGGAACTCACATGTATCTAAAACTATCAACAAAGTCATTAGAGCATTACACGCCTGTCAAAGGCTATTTGTTAGTAAATGGGTTTTAAAACCGAACATGATCTGGTGTACTTTAAATACCAAAATAAAGTCCATTTTGATTTATGCTGCCTTGGCCCTGTGTGCAAAAAGGTGGGACAAGTGGGACCACTCAAGATTGGTTTACTGACGGGTCCAAACAAATGAAACTTCACATTTACGACATTTAAAATTCTTATACATGAAAACTATATCAGCTCTTAACTACCATTTAAAGATGATATTCGGTCTAGGTATTGCTTTAACGAGGTGTAATAGCTATCTCCATAGCACGGAGAATATCTACCAGCTGATCAAAGGCACATTTTAATTGCTGCATATAGCAGATATGTACATCTGATATATCAGGCTATTGCAACATAAACAGACAAAACCTGCTACCTAAATAGTGATATGATCCAGCAGACCAAACATTTAAATGAAATAATATATGGATCCAAGTGAAATATACTACAGGTTGCATGTTGGAGTAAGAGGGTAAGTATGTAGGTAAGGCCGTCTATCCTTCTGAAAAAGTCGTATAATAATATAGTGATCAAATTTTTCTATTGAGGCTAGCTAAAAGTCTAGACCTAACAGTTGTATCAAACAGTGTCCAACATTTTTGAATTGATGCATTGTGTTATTCGTTTAAAGTCGGGTGTAATAAGTGAATACTAGATTGGCAAAAAATGTCTGATATTTTTGAAATGTGAAGTGGTTATCAATCATTTTAATACTCCTAAATAAGTATTAAGAAATCCAAAGCTCTTGATATATTGGGCATGACAATACCATGCATTGTTCGCGGAACTAAACAAATTTGTTATGAAGTTTCTCTATCTCTCTATATAGTGGCTTGCTTAAAGCCCCGACCGGTCGAGACCTCAACCTGATTGAGAATTTATTGTCAAACTTGAACCAATTTGGATGTGTTTATACCCTACACCACTTTAGTGGGGAGGGTATATTGGATTTGTGCTGATGTTTGTAACATACAAAAATATTCGTCCTAGACCCACCTTAAAGTATACCAATCGGCTTAGAATCGTTTTCTGAGTCGATTAAGCTATGTCCGTCCGTCTGGCAGGCTGGCTGGCTGGCTGTCCATGTAAACCTTGTGCGCAAGGTACAGGTCGCAATTTTCAAGATAATTGGATGAAATTTGGCACGCACGTTTTATTTGACCCAAGGACGAAGCCTATTGAAAATGGTTGAAATCGGTCCATTATTTCACCTAGCCCCCATAGAACAGAACCCCCCGAAAAGGGCTTTTGAGCTCATAATTTTGTTAAATTTACAGATATATCGATGAAATGCGGCACAACTAAGTTTTATAGAAGTCTGGATGACCCTACCAAATTTCATAAAGATCGGGCCCCATTTGACCCTCGGGCCCCATTTGACTCCCATACAAAGTCCCCTTCAGAAAATTACTTGAATGTCCCAAATTAACTTATAAACACAAATATTGCGATGAAATTTAGCACAATAAAATATTATGTAAATATAAATATATTCACAAAATTTTATCGGGCTTGGTCCATATTTGCCCCTAGCCCCCATATAAAGCCTCTTTCAGAAAATTAGATTTTCATCCATAAATTGCTTAAATGTATCGGAACAAGGGAATATTGAAGGTAAATGCTTTATTATGAAAAATAAATCACATTTAATATTCATAACTGGTGTAGGGTATCATATGGTCGGCCACGCCCGACTATACTTTCTTACTTGTTTTTTTTGGTAACGGATTGAACCCGAATGGGATATTATTCTAAATAAAGTTACTAATTGCAAAATTGGGTAGAGTTAAGAAAAGGTTATGACGTAACAGAGGACTTTAGACGATATGTTAATAATATTATTACTTCCCTCAGATATGAATCGGATAGAATCGTTTGTCTTCTGAACAATTTGCAATAAGCTTAAAGTGTTTTTTAGAAACTTTATATTAAAACTTTTAAAATAATTTTGAATTCAAAATAAATTTTTTACACTGTGCTACTATTATTTTAAAATTTCATCAATATATGTGGAGTAAAATTATTTTAAGGATTTGGTTTTTTTCTTATACATTTATATGTAAAAAAAAAAATTCAAAGAAAAATGTAATTCAAATAGAGATTATGTTTTGGTTTTGTTTTTGCTTTTGATATGAAAAATTTCAGTTAGATTCAGTAAGTCTTTTAATTTAATTATTTTTTTTTTTTTTTTTTGGTTTTTATAATGTTAATTCCTTTAAAAAAAGTAGTTTTAAAATTAAAAACATTTACATTTTGCTGGTTTAAATATTTTTTTTCTTTTGGTTTTTTGCATAATTGTGCGTTTTTTTTATAAATTCAGTGCAAAATTAATACAAAACTGTTTGGTTTTTTTTTTTAAATTTTTGTTCTTTTGTTACTAATTTTAAATTAAAAATTTAATTAAAATTAAATGCTTTACTTTTTTTGATATACATTTGACTACTTTTAGGTGTGTATGTATGAATGGTGTGTCTGAGTTGATATGAAAGTTTTCTATATTGTTTAATAAATTAAAAATTAAAATTTAATTTTTATGTTAAGTTTTGTTTTTATCAATGAAATAATCGGTAGGAATTTCTGTATTTTCTGTATATTTTTGGTTTTTTTTCAAAAGATCAACACTATTTACACAAAAATTATTTTATTTTATTTTTATTATTGGATTATTTAGTTTTTAGTTAATTCTATTAAATGTTTTTATATCCTTTAATTAAATTTAACTTTCTTGTGTGTTTTGTTTTTTGCTCTTAATTAGTTTTTTGTTTAATTACCAATAATAACTTTTTCATAAATCCTTTTAACTACTCTTAAGACATTAAGACTAATAATATTTTATTTATTATTATTTTTTTTTTATTTTTTTGGGATTTTAGTTTAATTTTTACTGTTTATTTAAGTTAATTTTAGTTTTTAGTTGAAACATAACATTTTCTTTTATACCAACAATATATTTTTGTTTTGTTTTATTTTTTACTTAATTATTTATCATTATTTAAATAATTTTTATAAAAAAGAAAAACTTAGTTTTAACAAACTAAATGAGATTTCCTAGAAATTATTGTCTACATAATGAAAAAAATCATAGTTTTTATAGGCTTTACTTAACCCATTGTAGAACGAAAGAAATAGCAAGAAAATAGTGAAAGTTTTGAAAAATAACTATTTGAAGTATCATATAACACTTCTGAAATAAAGTAAAATTTAGAGAACTATATATCAATATGAATACCAATGTCCAAAATCTACCTTTATCCGATCAGTTATAGTATTATACCGTTATTATTGTATTTTTCATACTTATGTCCAATTGAATCTGTCATTTTATCTGAACTTTTTTTCGCTCCATTGATTAGGCTATTCACTACAAGTTGACTCATTAATTGATCGGTAATTGAATACAACTTTCAATTATGGACTAATGCTTTAAAGCAGTCCATAAATGAGAGTTGCTTAAGGTTTAGAAATTGTTATACTTCCTATTGATCTAGGCCATAAGTAGAGTTGACTGAACAACTGAATTGCGTATCATGCCTCTTACATTTCAAAAAAGTTTCCGGACAATCATGAGAACAGATTTCAACTAATACTAATGATGACTTTATCATCGAACATAGGGGAACACTTTTCCCGGTCCCCCTAGAATGGAATCCCATTTCAGAACCGTTACTTTAAAGTCTATTTGGGGAATACTCGACCATCGAACTGTAATGATTCTCTGGAGCACCGTAGCAATGTGGGATGTCTCTCTCTAAAATTAGAGATCTTGTTCCCGATACTCGCTGAGTTATAGGCAACTCTCGCCTTTCTCGATAAACACAACTATTCGTGGTTGATTGATCAGTAGATAGCACAACGTATTACAGGGAAAACCTGTTCTTTAACCGATCTCTTCAATAATAATCTTCTAGCAGATTTCATACAAACGTTTCCATCACAATGCACCGTCGCAATGTGGGGTATCTTCCTCTAAAATTAGAGATCTTGTTCCCGATACTCGGAAGGAGCAACTTTCCTATCTCTTGACAAACACACCTATTTGTGGTCGATTTATTTATAGATAGCACCAAGCCATTACAGGGAAAACCTGTTCTTCTTTTTGATGACATTTGCTATATAAGTAGATTTCAATCAAACGTTTTCATCACAATGCACTACAGAAGTAGGCCCTGAGTGTGGGTCCAAAAGAAAAAAATAAAGTCGATTCTTTAGACAAGTAGCTGCTAATGCCCCGTATTTCATGAATTAAGACGGAAAAAGTTTGGTCCTTGAATACTAACGGACAATACCTGTCTGTCTAAAAACATCCACGTATTCACCGGATTCTTGAACTTAATGTTGACAAATAGGATAAGGGACAAATTGGAGCGATACTGTAACTGGACCCAAGTGAGATTAAACCATTTCCTTTATGATATTTAGAAAGATGTATCAGCGAATTTATTAAAGTTCGACCAAATATAAAGCGTAGCAAATCAATCAGTTCCAAAAACGAAAGCATTGATTCTTCTCATGATCATTTCGTATAGATCTGACAGTCGTGTAAAAAGTAATTGTCTAGTGTCTCAAATTTATAGTTAGTACCGGGTAAAAGGTTGGCTTTTACAACTTTAACAGATTTCGTGATATGAGACATTAAATCTTCTAATTTGAAGCCCAAAATAGTTAGTAACCACCTATAGGTTCTGCATCTAAGCTTATTGTCATTATACTAGAGGAATGTCTCATCGATGACAATTTATAGGGTCTATTATGAAATTGACTTTTATCTCAGAAAATCGGTATCGCGACAACCACATTGCCCTCCACTGTTATTAGCCCAGCGAGTATTTTTTGAAAATTTTAATCATATTCGAGTCATTTATGACTCTTTTGCGGGATTAAAATGAATATATATGCGTTCATTTTCGGATCATAAATGATACTTTCATGGGGAGCATATGGTACCTTAGTCGCGACTCTTCTAAAAGAGTCTTTTATGAGAACTTCTTTTTATCTGTTCCGATTCATTTACGTATCTTTTATGAGTAATTTTTGAGTCGAATTTAGAATCTTTTTCGAATCATATTTTAGTAATTTTTGAGTCTTTTCTAATTCATTTTATAGTCTTTTCATATAGCATGTTTTGAAATTTATTTATCACATTCGAGTCAATTATGACTCTTCTGCACGATTAAAATGATTATGTGCACTTCTTTTGATCAGTTTCGTCTCATTTATGTATCTTTTTTGAGTAGTTTTTGTATCGAATTAAGAGTCTTTTTAGAATCATATTTATATGATTCTAAATGCAATAATACAGAAAATCGTTTTTGATCTTCCTGACTGAGCGAAATATACATAATATATAATAAATATATAAACAATCATATTTTCAACATCTGGATGATCAATTTATGATTGCTGTATATTTTGTTACTGTTTCTTTCAAATAATCAATTCATATATCGGCATCATTTTTGAATCTTCAACTCAATACTTAGTTTTAGGTCATTAAAAGGTGTCAAAAAAGTCTCAGTTTACTGATTAATCAACTAGATTTAGATGAGAAAGAGAGAGCCCTAAGCACTGAGACCCTGTTTTGGATCTTTTGTGCAGCCCATGGATTCACCTTAACAGGTTTAATTAACGTATGAAAATAACAGGTTTGATTGGTGAGAGTTTGAATACATATGTACATATATCCTTCGGGGCTAGTGTTGCAGCACCTAAGATTCTTTCCCGACGAGTCCTTAGTGTTGGACATTAATCACCTAACAATCCTCCAAATGATAGTTGGGTAGTGAAGCTCCTGTTTTTGCCAATAGTTCTGCTATATTTCTTTCTGGCAGCAGAGTTTAAGAGCTGAACCATCTTGTTCAGAGATGCACAATATTTAAGACCCATATAGTTTTTAAGCCATAGCCCAGTTAAAGTTTTAGCCAGTTTATAGTCGGTTTAATAGATGATATTTAAGACTGTGGAACGCTATATAGGTCAGGGAGTTAAAGTAAAGCTTGTAAACAGAAAAGGTTTGAAAACAGCTCTCGGATTAATGCCATGAGATGAGGTCCTGGTTATAAGTTCTCTATTCCTTATAGAAACCTCGTTATAATACATTTTAAGTTATTGTAATGAAGAAGCATCAAATTTTGTTAAAGTTTAAATTAAATTAAGAATCAGTTTATGTCTAGTGTGAAAAGAGGAAATGTGAATGAAATATTCAGAAAATCAGTTCCACTATTCTTTAGTAAAATCCGTTTCGAATAAAAGTCCGATAAGTTCTGAAATGGGTTAAGTTTCTTTTTGGAAAATAAATATCTAACTTAGTTTTATATTTTTTGATTTTAAACTAATTTCTAAATTATTTAGCATTAAACTAATATTTATCAATTCTTTTTTTTCGAATTTTTCTTATTTTTCTTTTTTTCAATTTGTAAGTTTGTAGGTACAATTACATAATTTACTTAATTAATTTTAATTTATGTTTCATTGTTTATATTTTGTTTGTAATTAAATTTTTAAATTTCTAACAAAAATCTAGGTTGCTGTTGTTGCGGTCGTTTTACTAAATAAATTCTCTTGTCATTGTTTTATTTATTTTTTTTTTTAATTTTTTTAAGGTTTTGGATTTGCAAATTCTGCTTAATTTCAATTCATTGTGAATGAATAATAAAAAATATATATATTTTTGTTCTTTAATGCAAAAAACATGACACGTCCCTTTTAAATTTTCTTTTGTTTGGTTTACACTTACAGAAAAAATATGATTTTTTGGTATAGTTTGTTATAATTATAATTATTTCAAAAAAACTAATTTATCTTTTCTTTTGTTAAAAAAAATTATGAAAAAATAAATCTAATTTTTGTTTTTTCATGTTTTTTTTTTCTAAGTGTATTTTATGAATGTTTTTCTGCTCAGTGTAGTCATGTAATTATGTTGGCTGTAAATGATGACTTAAAAAACAAAATGGCGTCATATATATTTTGGTGTCTGCGTATGTATGTATATGGGTGTCTGCTAAATCTGAATTTAATTCATTTAGTATCACGCATTTGTTAGCAATAGTGTCACTAGGATCATGACTACGTGGGAGATTAAAATTGATGCTGGATTTTGTAGAAGATTTGTACCTTTACCACACTGTTGTATTTCAATTTCTTCCGGATGATAATTTATACATTTGCGGGGTCTTCGACGTTTTTGGGTTTCTTGCGATTGACGTCGGGTACTGCAGGCTCCTAAGAGTAAAAGATCAACAAAATTGATATGAAAAGTTCCAAAATTGTTATAAATTTCACCTTTCTTTGAACCCAACAACTTACCCACTATACCCGACTCCTCCATAGGTTCAATATCCAATTGTTTGGAACCACAAGGACATAAAGTATCCACTACTAACAGTATTAAATTACTGTGTGGTATTTTTTGCACACTAAATGGTCGCTCACATCCCGACACATGACAATTAGTTAGTTTACCCTTAAAACAGAAATATATATTTCAAAATTTTTAACTCCATAATCTTGAAAATCTTCAAAAATTCTAAACTCACCTTTAAAGGATTATTTTGACCACCTTGATTTAATCTTTCCGGTTGCAGCATATATAAATCGGTGCGTAAATCACAACGGCGGGCATTATTAGGATCGGGATTAGAGCGAGGTCCTACATGTGGCTTATGTTGTTTAGGAGCGGGTGTGGTATATTCCTAAAAATGTTATAAATTATTGTCATAAGCTCAAAAATCTTAAAACCAATAAATCTTACCACATCGGCGGTGGTAAACATTTCATCCATTTCCTCATCAATAGGTGAACTATAGTCATCCTCGAATGGTTCATAATCATCTGGATAGGTGGGTTCTTCAAAGCCTTCTTCGTTATAGCTGTAATCATCCTGTGGCCAGGCCTTAATCGGTGTTGGCAGCATTGATAGCCAAGTGGCACTTAACGATAAAATATACTTAAATAGCCAGGAAGCGGCTCGGTGAGGTCGTATCATAACACCATCGGCCGTATAGGGATTATCAGCATTGGAACATACACCTTGATAATCATTGACTGTGACACGTTTATAAATGCGATCCTGCACCAGTGAATCCATAATGGTGCCATCAATTTGTCCAAAGAATTTACCCGTGTGTTCGGGTTCCTCGGATATAATAACAAAGCCACTATTGTCTAAAACATAACAGTCTAAGTTATCGGAAGCACAAGTACGCTTGCAGCCAGTCATGCCAGTGCACTGTTCATATAATAGAAAACAAGAAATAAATTTCTGAACTATTTGTAACTCTTCTCCCCCCACAGTTCTACTTACAGCCGATGTTATACTTATAAAATGTTTAGCCAAAGAGTCGTGTTGAAATTGTAAACCCACTACAGCGGCGGGTGCTTTGTGGCCTCGATGTTCCACAAATATGGCATGTGAGGCAGTCACTAAAGTTGAATTAGTTTTAGTATTATAACCCGAACCAAAGGGTACACTATACACAAAACTATCCTGTTCGACGGTATGCTGATCAATAGCTCTCTTATACCAGGACATATCCATGGCCCGGGCATTATCTTCACTAAAATGTCTGGTTATCATACAAAATATATATATTTAACATGATTTTTAATATATATGGTTGGAAATGCTTACGGTTCTGGTGAATCTTCAGCCGCCTTGATGTGATCAATCCATCTTAAGAGTCCCGATCGTGTGGCCACAAATGATGTGGTCACCACAAATTTTTGATAGCCTTGCCTGTAAAAGGAAAAGTGTGAGATTAATATGTGATTGGTTTAGGGGTTTCCAGACTTCTTTGGATTTGGCAATAAGTGGAAGAACATTGAAGGTTATAGCAATTTGAAGGCAATACTATTGATCCAAGTTTTCTCTAAACAGCTTTTCAATATATTTACCTTAGGACTTACAGTTTAACTACTAAAAATATTAGAATTGTGCATTTTTTAGATTGTCTGTGCTTATACGTAAAATATGACCTATTTCTTATAATTATTATAATATTTAAAATCCAATAGAATGTTTTCCAAATCCTCAAAAGTAAGAAATCCGTCACATAAGGCAAGAACATGTTGAAATAGTGTTGGATATAGTAGTATATAACCGAGAGGTTGGACTTTTAATGATCAGGGCACTAAAATCTACACTGCCTGATATCTGCATGGACTTTCAGGCAGAGATATATAACATCGGTACAGCCGCGAGAAGAATCCGTGAACTGAATGACGAAAATCAGTCTACACATATCTACTTGAACAACCTTTCATCAACAAGGTTCTTAACTCCAAAGTTATTACGTCAAAATGTCTTCTCAATGTCATCACATTGACCATCCCGGGAAATGGTATATCTAATGAATGCTCAACCAAAGTATCGCCCCTAGACTTAACTCTTGCACAAAGTGATATTCAAACTTCCCTGGTGACCTTGTCGAAATTGATAGACGAATAGGCTTTGAATGAGACGGAACTCAGGTGGTCCAATATAACCACTTGTAGAATCTCCATACTGCTATGGCCCACTCTGACAAAGAATAGGACTAGGACTCTCTTGACTTTTAGTAAGAACTCGATTAGACTTCTCACAGGTATAATTGGGCACTGCATGATTGGACACATATCGGCACGTAAGGGCTTCCAAGTTGTTTGAATAAGGATATATCGGCACGTATGGGCTTCTCAGTTGTTTGAATGAGGATAAGGAGGAATCGGTAGAACACCTTCTATATATCTGCCCAGCCTTACAATAGCACAGACTACTATATCTTGGTAGAGTTCTTTTCCATGATCTGTCTCGGATATGCTTCACTAGTAGACATTATCAAATTTATTACAAGTATCGGCTGGTTCTTACGGGGACCACATGAACCCATAGGTTAGGTTTGGTTAGGTTGATAGGATGATGTATAGTACATCAAATCCGAAGAAATACACCTAGGCTACTATCGGGCCTGTTGTGCGCTTCTTTTCATGAAGAGTATATTATTTTTAAATGTTCAGAAACTCAGTTTCCTGGACGTAATTCCTAAGAATTTTCCGTGTTAGTCAGGAATGTTATTTCCGGAATAACATCACTTCCAAGATACTTGAATCTAACTTCTACGAATGCCTGACAGTGGCAAAGAAAGTGCTTCAGAGTTTCACTGTCCTCTCCACATACTCTACATTCGTCTGAATCCGCATGGCCAATTTTGTATAGATGTGCTCGTAATCCTGTGTGTCCACTCAGAATACGTACCATCATACTAACTTCAGACTTGCTCATTTTCATTATTCCAAGAGGCCTTATGGGATTCTCTCATCCATATTTTTAATTCAGCCTTTGTTGCGTCGAAAGATTTTGCGTTTGTCAGGTTAACTACCTCGAGTTCCTTTCCCTTTAAAGCTATTACATTCACCTTTTCGTTGCTAACTACTCCCGATTGGCCTGGTACCCATATATGCAAACCTTACCTCTGGGAGAGTATTCAGTTAAAGCTTTCTTACAATCCAATACGGTCTTAGATTTAATTCTATCACCTGATATCGCCGTAATTGGCCCTTCTGGCAATTTACACATTACGTTATTGCTCGAACTTCTACCTGGAAGCTTGTGGTATGATTAGGTAAACGGTGGTATATTTATGTTTCTGGGTCTTCAATATAGAACCCCCAATTTAGAGCCATTCGTGTAACAATGGATTCCTACTTTTATTTGCTCTAGTTTTCCGCTTGACTAAGATATTCTATCTGGGATCAGCGTTTCAAAGTTTCCGATATATTTAGTGTCTGGTATGCGATTACGCACACCCGATGATTGTGTATAACCTTCCAATGTAACCAGTATACATTGATGATGTGTCCTATAACAGCTTTTGGCCAGTTCGCCTAAAGTAAAGAGCCGTTCGACAGCAAGCGTCGCCTCATATCTTAAATATGTTTCAATGGGTGGAATATCTAGCAACGTTTCCAGAGCCTTGGTTGAAGTAGTACCCATGGCACCACTTATACCCAAGCAGCATGTACGCTGAACTCCCTGTAGTAGTTTGATATTACACTTTTTGTCCAAAGCAGTCCATCAGATTATTGAAGCATAAGCTGGAATTGGTCAAATTACACTTTTATAAAGCAAATTTGTCATAGTGGGACTAAGACCCCATTTCATGCCTAAAGTTCTCCTACATACTGCCCAGCACCAATGTGCCTTGTTGATCCTTTTAGAGCAATGTTGAGGACCAGTACAGTCAGCAAATTAACAGCATAAGCATGTTATTCTATTGAAACTCCTGGAAGGGAAGGATCTCATGCATGTATAGATCCAAGTTTCAATGAAAAGTTAAGGAATCCAGGCATCATAACAAATCGATTAGATTTCTTCGCTTTGTTATGACAAGAATTGATTCAAAAATACGTCAATGGTTTTAGGCCGAAGTTGAGGTTTTCTTTCAAACGTTGAGGTTCTCTTTCAAACGTACATTCAGATGAGATTAAATTTCAGCTCCTGTCTGATATAGATCGTGCAATCGATTGCCTTTATTTCTCCAGTACTATTGACGGACATCGGCTAGAATCGATGAAAGATTTGGAAGATTTAGCCAAAAACTAAATGGACGCCATCGATGAAATACACTACTAAGCTTTGTAATTTTTGGAGGCAATTTTTCAGTTCTTGATCACAGCAAGGAATCGATTTCCTCGGGATCTGCTACCAACGTGGCCTAATAAGTTGACTGCAACTTGGTCGCTAAGCTTTGAAGATTCGATCGATTTCGAAGAACTTGCCAAGACAAAATTAACGACTTCGATTGTCAACATTTGACGTCATAAGGTAGATAGATATATAAAATCCGAAGAAATAAACCTAAATCAGGTGGGAATCGAACCCACCACCTCCGGCCTACTAGAACACTAACCTACCGGAGACCACTTTACTTTAATCATATGTTTGGATACCTTATTACATTCGATCAGGAGAAAAGTGCAAATGAGCAGAGACTGTATGTTCGGCATAACGATTTTGAACCGTTATCGTTAATTTGAGAATGAGTAAAAGAAAGCCGAAGAACGAAAAACTTTGCTAATGAAGATATACCTTGAATTAGATCAAAATGCAGCCGTTTTAGGTCTTCATCGTCAATGTTTGCATTGAATCTGATAACTTTTAGAAATTTCGATGCGAAATGGGTTAATGTCATTTGATTTGAATCATATTTCTACACGCTGAAATTCCAAAGAATAATATATGTATATGTAAATCAAAGAAAATGGGGTAGTAATATCGTTCAATGCTGGATCATTTGAAGTTTTTGGGTAATAGCATTTTACTAATTCGGAATTTCTGGCACAAATTCTAATAAAGTTTTAGCAATTTCTAAAGGACACACATTAATTCCAACGAATTTAGGTACATTGTAGTCAAATACTCAAGCTGCTTATCCGCCAATATATGTAGTTGAGCAAACGGGGAAATGTTTAAAAAAATATGATTGCTAAAAAAAAATTTACCTTTTCAAAATTGCCATTAAAGTGGCGATTGGACTATAGTAATTTCGTAATATTTTTTAATATAAAATTATTGGTGTAAAATATTAAAATTATGATATTTTTCAAATTCAAAAATATATTATTAAGTAAAAAAATTTGCATTAGAAAAAAAAATAAATTAAAATAATATATGGCATCCAAAGAAATAAAAAAATTTAAAAAAGAATTGAGTGAAGGAAAATACAGAGAAAAATGTGCTTTAATAAAACTGTGATAAAACAGAGCTTGTTTTTTAAATGAAATAAAAAATGAAGGTGCTTTCAGGTGCTTCATAAAGAAATTAAAATAAAAATGATAATTTAAAAACCAAAAATTTGTTAACCCTTTGCTTTCTAAAGGGAAAACCTACTTTTTATCTTCTTTGCCATTGGGGGAAGCGGTAGAATTACGATCTAAGCCATCGGTAACCATGGCATCACGCACTAAACTTTGCAACAAGGTTCGATCGCAATAATAGGGCTCTGCCTTGCGAGAACCTTGAACATTCATGTGTTGGGCAAAATGACCCACAGGTGTTGCACCATGTAGACTATGATGAGGTTGGGGTGATTTGGGTCGCACCTTAAAAGAAAATAAGATAAGAAATTTAATTAATATTTATTTTCCTTAAAAGTATGAGTTATATATGTTATTCTAGTTTCTAGTTTGCTTACCGACATCCATTTCCAACCGGGTCTACCAGCTCTAGCCAAAAAGTGCAACACCTGCTCCTCGGGCGAACCAAAGCTAGGCTCTTGATCTCTAGAACCCGAATATTCACCAGAACTTTCTCGTTCTTTCTCCAAATCGCTAACACTGTTGTACTCACAATACACCCAATCGGGATGGACACGCCAATTGTCTCCCTTAAAATATTCGGTAACTGGAAATGTTAAAAGAATTTAGATTAATTTGACTTTGAAATAGTTTAAGTTATATTAGGCTTAGCTTACCATTTTTACGTGAATGTCTAATTTCCTGTTGAGAGACCAATTCATGGCTGCCATATTTTTCTGGTAATACAACAGCTAGCGTAAATGGTGTATCCTCAATGGGACCATAGAAATATCTAAGATAAGCAAAGAAAGTACATTTTCAAACACTACAAGTAAATGATTCCAAAAAAATTCTCTTACCTTTGAGTTCTTGCGCTAACACGTTTCATATCATCGTAATGATTTAAAATAGTGAATTCAGTTTCACCCTCTTTGGGCATAATCATATCACTACGCATCTGGGGTATAACAAACAAGAACAAATTATTAGTTAATAAACTTAAATCTTAATATCACCTAAAACTTACATCATACAATAGATTCTTATTCATTTCCACAATCTCATGATCATTACCAATTTCAGTTTCCGGCAGCTCCAACTCCGTTATATCGACCGATGTATAGCGTGGTCTCAACTGATCTATATACTGATTACCATCACTCAACGGACGCAAATCAGGATGATAGAGTACACGACCATTATTATCAACGATAAACGAATATCCATTCGGTCCTAATTTATGTTGCGGTATCATTTTACGTATCTCCTCTACGGGGACATCTGTGCCCACAACACCCAATAAATTTGCTACACGTACCGAATGGTTGCGTCTATCGAAGACCGGAGTTGAAACTGTCGTCACCAAACGTCGTTGATATTCGGAATCACGTGCCAGACCACCCGATTTACCGGCCATAAAGACCGGACTCCAATGTACCGGGTGATCAGCTTGATACATAATCATGGGACGAGCCATAACTAAAGCATAGTCCATAACTTTACGTCTGGCATCATCTAGATCGTTGATTTGTACAAAGAAACCTTTATTGGAACAGGCCATTTCGTGTAGATTACTGCGACTTCCCGAATCTGAACCAATTAAATAGGTGAAAATGCGTACCGGCATATGGGGCCAATTGTATTGTTTAATGATCTCTTTATGAGATTCTGAGGAACTTTCGGTTAATAGCATTATTGCCTGGTTACATTGACTGCCCTCGCCGGATTGGTTGTACTGAAAAAGGGGAAAAGGAAAGTAGGTTTGTATATGTATAGTGAGGAGTTTATAAGAGAATTACTTCAGTTGAGCAATTATGTCTTTCTTAAAATAATTACCTTGTGCAATAAGCTAAATGCATATTCCAAGCCTGCGGTAAAATTCGCAGTATCTTGAAGCTTAATAGCCTTAACGGCCGATTTGATTTCCTGAACATTATCGGGAGTAGCTCGTACCATGCGATCTTTAAAGCAGGGGACCGGTGTCTTAATAACATCAGCAAACGTTATCAAATTAACGAAGTCATTTTCACCCAAAGTATCTAAAATATTAAAAGCAGTATCCATGGCCAAATCAAAAGATTTCTCCGACATGCTCGAAGAAGAATCCAATAAAATCATCTAAAAACAAAGAAAAATAACTTTAAGAACACAAAGCTCTAAAACAACAACAACTCACTATATCCTTAGGCGATGAGGCGGCCTGGACAAACCAATTCTGCGTACGAAAATCATGTATCTGCTTGCTACCCTTCGAACCCTCCGGTGGCCAGGCGGTACCGGGAAAACGACGCAGAAAACCAGACGTTGAGCCAAAATACTGCCACGACAAAGCCGGATCTCGCTCCAAGTTGTTCTGGAACAGTGGATCCAAATGTGAACTCCACTGTAGTGCTGCCTTAACGTCTCCCTCATCCAATGAGACACCATTAGGCACCAGAATCGAACTTAGACTGAGATTAACGGGTAGTCGCTCAAAACGTCGCATAAAACGAATATCCATATGTCTAGCTCCATCGGCCAATTTACCATCGGCATTGTATTCGTTAATGCGTCGTGCATCGTAATGTTGATTATTCGCCGTAGCCGAATGTGAGCTTTGCGCATCCAGTTCCGATAAGGCGGCCTGTTCCGCTGAGTCCATAATGCGCTGAAATTAACAAAATTTCAAAAAACTATATAATGTTTGAACTTAACATTTTCATTTTGTTTTAACGTTTTATTTAATCTTTAAGTAGCAAATTTTATTCATGTGCAAAATTCGTATGTAAAACAAAACTTTGCTTTCAACTCCTAGTGGAGTTTTCTTTCTCTGTTATTTTTCTCTTTATACAATTTATTCAACCCCTTTTGTTTGTTTATATTAGTTATAGTGTTTATGTTGTATGTAGTTGAGTAGTCGTAGTGCAAATAGAAGTTTCTTTTCCTTATTTTTTTAATTTTTTCGATATATTTTAAATTATACAAAGCTTTTGCTGAACTACTATACTAGGAACTTTCTCACACACACACACACACTCACTCATATGGCAATAGCTGTTGTTTGCTTGGCTGCTCTTTGTTAAATTTAATTTCCGAAAATATTTAATAATGTTTACTAGATTTTAAAGAGCAATAAAGGAGCAGGAATCAAACTTTCAATTTAATATGTTTTCTTGGTATTTAAGGGCTTAGTCCCCTTTGTAATATCGAGTGTTTAAGAAAGGATTCTAGGGGTTTAGAATCTATCATGTACTTTTGGAATAGGGATTTTCCTAAAAGAATATTTAGAATCAGAACGTCAGATATTAATTTTTAAAATGGAAAGCATTAGTTTAACAGGAATAACCCATGGAATCCCTACAAGATTCTGATACCTTTCGATATTCTTTGGTCGGATGATAACAGGACTAAGGTCCCTATTTAAACTCTACTAAACTCAGTTAGCGAATAAAAAGTCATTACTTTTGAGATGAGCAAACCCAAGTCTCGATGAAAAATTGATCAAGTTGAAGTCAGCGAAAGTTGTTGTTTACAATGGCGAATCGATTTCTCCGGCATCTGCCATACACTTGGACCATAATCGTCTGTGGTTTTCGCTTATCTGGAGTTGTTTCAACCTACGGGTTAATCTTGAACTTGGTCGCATGGTTTGAATAATCCACTGCCAGAATGAATTGCTGATCGTGAGAACGAGAAGAAATAAATTGAATGACTAGAATATAAATCCGAAATTTTTCAGTAATTGCATCGAAATGCTTTCGTATTAGTTGTTCTAAGACGAAACTCATCCTCAAGAATCGAATAATGCGAATCAAACCATTATGATACTTGAGACTAGGAACATCTCAAGCAAGAATGTTGTTATCTTCGCTAAAATTTCCGAAACTTTTTGATAAACTGAGACGGAAAAACGATGATGAGAAGTCCGTTAACTATCGGTAACTTCGAACACTTGGGACTTGGTAATATCTCATAGTTGACTAGATTAAAAAATCAAGAGCTAGCAAGTGGGGTATTTTTAATTTTCGAAACACGATGGAGATTAACTGAAAATCTTAGGACCATCCCTAAAGCAAAAGATATTTACATCAGTAATGACCATTGATACAACTTATATATCCATTCCTAATGTCATGGCGACGCGAAATTTGGTTGACAGTAAAGGTTTGTATAATGTGAGGTATAATTGACAGCCGCTTGAGTCAAAGCTCACTTGGGTTCAAGTAAGGTCACTTTGTGTTACACTGTTGCTTTATCTTGGCAGTTATTCTTTGTAGTTGGTCGATTTATTTCAGCGTTTTGGTTTTTATAATGAAGATCATCGTTTTAATGACAACTTTTCTTCATGACAAAACATTTCACACTTAAATCACCTAATGGAGAGCTGAGTGACTTCATCTTCGTTTTTGCAAATTTTACAAAACTTGTTATAATGAGGACACGTTATCTATGTATACACAATCATCGATCATGTCCGATCGCATACCAGACACAGAATATGTCGGGAACTTAGAAACACTGATCCCAGATAGAATGTCATGGTCAAGCGGAACGTTGAAGCAGATACCCAAGAATGGCACGGATGGCCTTAAACTGGGGGACAAAGTGAGACTGTGTTTCTATATTGAAGTCCCAGTAACAATCCCTACACTAGCATTCATGCTGAAGTCCGAGCAATAACGGAATACGTAAATTGAATTCGAATAAATATAACGCCAATAAGGATTAACATATTTATCGACAGCCAGAAGGCTGTTAGAGCGATATCAGGTGAAAAAGTTAAATCTAAAACCGTATTGGCTTGTATGAAAGCTGTAAGTGAATAATCTCCCAAAGGTAAGGTTTACAGGGTACCAGGCTACTCGAAAGTAGTCGGCAACGAAAGTGTGAAAGTAATAGCTTTAAAGGGAAGCAAACTCGAGGTAGTTAACCTAACGAAGGCAAAACCTTTTACACAATCAGAATTCAAAATATGGGCGAGAGAATCCCATAAGACCTCTTGGAATAATAAAACGGTGGGTAGAGCCGCAAAGCGACGAAAGCATGGTGAGAGGCTTCCACAAAATGAGCAAGTCTGAGGTTAGTACGATGGTGCGTATTCTAAGTGGACACACAGGATTATGAATACAGCTTACCCAAATTCGAAGTGAGGATTTAGGCGAATGTAAAGCATATAGAGAGGAAAGTGAAACCGGAAAGCACTTTATTTTCCATTGGCAGGCTTTCGCCGAAATTGGATCCAAATATCTTGGGAGTGATATTAACACTCCTCGGATATAACATCTCTCACGAAATTGCGACCAGACAGTTGAGTTTCTGAATATCGGCCGATAATACATGTAGTTTTTGTTTTTACCAGCAAAGATTTTCTATGAAAAGGAACGCTTAACATGCCCAGTAGTGGCCTAGGATATGATGTAGATACATTCTTCCAACAACCTAACCTATTATATGGCAGTTGTAGCTTCTGTGATAACCACAAGGAGATTTCTGAAATGAAATCTTGCCAGGTTTTTAGCCTCTTTCGGATATGATATAGATTCATCCTCCTTGCAACCTAACCTGTTATATGGAAGTCGCAGCTTCTGTGCATGTGACTTTTGATAACCACAAGGAGATTTCTGAGATAAAATCTTACTATTAAGTCCTGGAAAACATGTTAAAGTTATCCTCCAGAGATGCCTGGCATTTTTGGACTACCTTTAGCGTGGTATTAACATTCTCAAGGTATTAGAGGGCTGACTGCCTATTAATAAGTAAGTGGAACTCTGTTAAATAACCCATAATACTGTATATGTTCGACAACTGTGGTGGCTGTATTTTCAGTTTATAGTATACTTCAGTAGTCGGCTATCCCACAAACATTCTTATGTTTAGCTGTTTCGAGTATATAAGAAACAGTAAACGCCTGCACGCTTTATTGATCCATAGGTGAATGTAGATTAGATATCTCTGAAAGAATTTGTGGATCTCTGCTAGTAGTTTCGAAATTACAAATAAGTAATTCGAATTTACAAATGGTGAACCACATCTGCATATTAAATCCCACAAAAATATCCAGCTTTAACTTGAAATTCTTTCTAAAATTCTTTTTGAAAGCTTAACTAAATAAAATCTGAAAATTCTTTAGAATCTCTGCCATGCATTTTAAACTCCCCTATAAATTCTATTTAAAATATTTGAAATTCTTTCAACTTTAAAAGCTTCCATTTCTATTTTAGTCATATTTATATTCACAATATTTTTTAATCTGGCTGTAGAATAAAAACTGCAAAAAAAATCCAACTGAAAGTAGAACAAATGTGAAGAAAGTAGCTTCAGTGCATCCTTTATTAACAGTTCTGGAATACACGGTGTCATAATAACAAGACACCTGCTGATGTAAAATACAACGAAATATGAATTTACAAACACTCATATAAATTTACATACTCAAATACTTAGATACAAAATATAAAAAAAAACAAACATAGACACAAAATTCCTATTATGAATGAACGTCGCAACGAAATAGCGTGAGTGAGTGAGCGAAGGGACGACTGAACGAATGAAGGAGATGATGTTAAGCAAAAATATGTATGTAGTTTTTTTCAGAAGATTGGTTTTGAAGAGGTGAAAAGTAGAAAAAAAAGACGAGGTGTTTTCTATAATTTTGTAAAATTGAAATGAAAATTGTCGCTCAGATTGTTTCAAAGGATCATTTTCCATCCTTACAAGCGATACTCTATTCAAAAGATCTAATACTCTAAGATTGAAGCTCCAATTTCGCAAATAAATCTGAATCTGAATCTAAATTCAGATCAAAGGACCATTTTCCTTTCTTATAAGCGATACTCTATTCAATAGATCTGATACTCTAAGATTGAAGCTCCAATTTCGCAAATAAATCTGAATCTGAATCTAAATTCAGATCAAAGAACCATTTTCCTTTCTTATAAACGATACTTTATTCAATAGATCTGATACTCTAAGATTGGAGCTCCAATTTCGCAAATAAATCTGAATCTAAATTTTATCTAGTGCTATTCAGAAAGTCAGTTTCCAGTGTTCTTGAGTAATGTTATACCCGGAACAATATGACTCCCAAGACGTCTAATTTCGATGAAAGTTTGACAATATCAAAGACACGGTTAAAAAGTTTTCGATAAACTCGGATAGGGCCAAATGGAAATCGGTATCTGAAGACTTCTTGGTAACGGAAATATATTTCGAGAAAATGCCTCAAAAACCGATTATGGTTAGGAATTAGAAATTATACGATAGATTTACAATATAAAGTTTTTTCTGGGTTTTGGACAAAAAAGCTTGACTTTAGAATATCTCCTTCCTAGTTTAAAGATGATAGGGATTCCAATCTCATAAAGAATTCCAGCTTCTATGATTCTGAAACAAATCTCAGTCATGACTTTTATTAAAGCTATCTAAAAAACAGATCTTTCTCTGGAGTCATTATGGGTCAACTATTTTTGTCTCTTTTCTCCAATCACTTACAAATTTACCTACCTCTCAACTCTCTGTACACGTTAACAATTACAAAAAAAAAAAAACTGCTACTAAAATATTTTCAACAGTATAGAATTTTATAATCTTCGCCGAGAAACTAACATACACACACAAACTCAACCAAACACATACTCTTGCATACTAGGGATGCCAATGATGCGTAAATTTTAAGGAATCCAAGGTTTTTTGTTGAATGTTTAGTTGTTCCTATAATGCCACAAGATATCGTATTATTGTCCCTAATAATATAAAAACTTTGGAAAAATTCGCTACATTGGACGTTCGAAAACGTTCCTTCGTGGAGGGAAACGAAATAGTTCTCATGGAAAAGATTTTCTCTTAATTGGTGATACTAAGTATTGTTAATCTACAGTAGTTTTCCGATTTAACGAACCCATATGTTGTCAGGCCTGTTCGTAAAATTGAAAAGTTCGTTATATGCAGTACTAACTAAAACGTGGGTTTTTGGTAGGAAAATAATTAAAAATAGTTTTTAAATGTATTTTATAAAAATTAATTCTTTTTTTTTATAAAAATAGCACAAAACACAAAATTCCGAAACTTCCCTGCAGTTCGACAAGGAGTCAATGCATAGCAAAAAGACAGTTATTTCCACTTATGTTAAACCACCTGGTGGGATCTAATTCGTCTTTCGTCACGGATGTACTCTTTGTAAACGAGGGTGAAGGTAATCGTCACTTTAGTGTCCCCTTTGTAAGCGAGAGAGGGGACACTTTAAAAACACTTGTCTGTCTCTTCGTAACCTATGGGGTGACGATTGACTTCCTCGTAGGACTAGCACATGTTAAAATAGCTAGTCACCTGGACAGTCGGTGGCTAGGGGTAACCCTATGTGGTAGGCTAAATAGGGAGTTCGGGACTGTCCGCCCGAACTGCTGGGTTATATACCCACCTTCAAACCATATTTGTGTCGAATTTCATCGCTGTATTTTTAATTCAGTCATGAGCGTTAAAGTTATTTCTCGAAGTTCATCGCTATATTCGTATTTTTAAGCGAGTAATGAGCGTTGAAGTAATTTTCTTAAGGGGGCCTGATATGGAGGGAAAGGTCATTTTATCTTCATTTAAATAATAATATTTTTATTAGTTCGTTAAACAGAGTACAAAAAACAAGTTTTGTTCGTTATTTAAGGTAGTCAATAGGAAAAATTAGCTTGTTCGTTAAATGCGATGTTCGTAGAATTGAATGGTCGTTAAATCGGAAAACTACTGTATTTATAAAAAGAATTTCTTCAAAGCTTAATGACGGGAGACAACTTTATATCCATTAATATTGTAACAATCACGTCGGCATAAAGTCCACGCAAACTATCTGCTGAGACCACGAAAAAGGGTATAGAAAAGTCCACAATAGGTATAGAGAAACCTTCTTAGCTACCTAGAAAACGTTTGGGCAATCAGTGTTTAATTATGCTCCTTCAGTTTCGTAGACTTCAGGACTTACTGAGATCTAGTAGAGAAATATTCAAAGCTATCAACATGCTACGCTAAGGACTAGTACGGATCGAATTCGAATAACTTCTGAACACCACATATATGAGGAAACGAAAGTTCTCCGAGCCATAACAGCTCTTATGCGACAGCATTGAACGACATAAAGACGATTGATCAATTCCGCAGTCAAAGGATTTCCTATGATAACCGTACAGAAGAAAATTAGATTAGTTTTGGCACAATATTGATTGGGATGTGGGGACACAATATATACTTTACCTTTATAAACTTTTAATTTTTTAATTTTAATTTTAATATTAATTTGTAATCATCCTAACATTGAAATTTGAGTTTAGAAGTTTTGTAGTTTTTTCAATAAATAGTTTTCGAAGTTCTTTTAAATTTTTGATAAATAAATGAGTTTAATTATCCACATTTAATTGGTGACCCCGATATTTTAATTATTTCACATAAATTGCAAATAAAATGTCTTCTCCCGTGGCAACAGCTTCTAATACACAAAATGCTTCATCAAGCAATAATGGAGACGGTTCAAATGTACATATTGCCGCTTCAAGTATTCACAAACTTCCACCTTTTTGGAAGGAGAATCCTAAGCTGTGGTTCATGCAAATTGAGTCCATATTTGGAATATCCGGTAAACGATAAACAGATGACCGATCAAATCCGCGGTCGTAGGATTTCGCATGTTTGTCATATAGAAGAACATAAGACGAATCGTTCAACTTGTGATAAGGCTCTTCATGATGGAACAACAAACTCAATGCCTACTACAACTCGTATACGAGAGCATTGAACGATATAGGGACGACCAATCAATTCCGTGATAGTAGCATTATCGTACAGAAAAAACTAAGAGATGTTCTGGCATAATGGTCGGGATGGAGCAACAAGCTCAATGTCTACTGGTCCCGCATATACCGACCTGTTGGACAATATCGAGACTACCGATCAAATCAGCGGTCGTAGAAATTCGCATGATTGTCGTACAGAAGAAAATTAGAGTAGATCTGGCACAATATTGGTCGGGATGGAGCAACAAGCTCAGTGGCTACTGGTCCCGCATATACCTCCCTAATGAACCGTTCAACATGTGGTAAGAGTATTCATGGTGAAGGAACAAGCTCAATGCATACTGGTCTCGCATATATCGAATAAACTGTCCATTGAGACGATTGATTAATTTCACGGTCGCAATATTTCTCATGATTATCGTACAGAAGAAAATAAGATTAGTTTTGGTACAATTTTGGTCTGGATGGAGCAACAAGCTCAATGCCTACTGCAACTCCTTTACCAGAGAGTTAGGCGATATCGAGACTACCGATCAAATCCGTGATCGTACAAAAGAAAATAAGAGTAGTTCTGGCACAATATTAGTCGGGATGGAAGCTACTGGTTTCGCATATACCGTCTCTAATGAACCGTCCAACTTGTGGTAAAGGTCTTCATCATACCCACCACATATTCAACTGACCAGCCAACCCTGCTTTCCTTTAACCAATAGATTTCTGGTCTAATCCTTGTAGCACAAATATTAGTTCAGTACGCAAGTTTATATATAAAGTTCCATTTCATTCACAATAGTTGATTTTGTTTGCAACAGCTGTTTATTGTTTACAAACTTTCATCAACAAACTCCACAGCTAAGGAAATTTAGGACTTTCATATAAAACCGCGAGCCTACAATTCCCTGCGATCTCTTAAAATGTTCTTAGCTAAGTATTATAGTTTTATAAATCCCGATTCCCCGAATTTGTAAAAATCACATTCGTTGGGAAACCCTACTACATACTGACACAAATTTTTTATGAAAATACCTTTTGCATGTTTGAAGGAATACAAAAAAAAAAAAATAATAAAAATAATAAAGTAAAAAAACAAAATGTAAATACTCGTACAAGTAAGAGCACGAGTGAGTGAGTGCATGTGAAAATAATAAAGAGGAGATTAACTAGAAGAAGATTTAGACATGTTCAATTTCAAAGTGAATACGACGAGTACAATGACAACGGCAGCAGCAGTAATAGCAACAACAAATATGTAGTAAATATTAAAAGTCTTTAAACACGGCAGTTTCTCTTCTCCTTTTGTTGTTGTTGTTGTATTTTTTTGTTATTAGTGTATATTAGTATTAGTATGTATTTCTGGTACTTTAGCAGCAATTTCTTAAGACAAAATGTCATAATCTTAATTAATACTCTGGCACTAAAAACAACAAAACATGATTACACTCATACTAATGCATTGCTTAAACACATACATACACAGGCAAACAAACATATTTATATCCTTGAATCTTAGTGCACATAACTGTTAAATAAGTGTAATAGCATAAGAGAGGGTGATGGGCAGAGAGAGTGAGAACGAGAAAGAAAATTTATTAAAATATTCTTTGGCTTATAGCAGCTTTTTAGTTTTTTGCTTTGTTTGGAACAATTTAAAAATTCCTTTACTTTTTGTTGCTGCAGTAATTTGTTTAATAACAACAACAACAACAACAAAATTATGTAAATTTATAATAATCATTATTTTATTATCATTATCTTAGTACAGTAGTAATCATTTTACATATTTGCTTTTGTATTTTGTTTTTCATTTTATTTCAGTTTTATTTAGCACACTAAAGGCGTGGTACATGATTTATGGCAAAAAAAAAGAAAACAAAACTCCATCTTTTGGAGACATTTTATTTTTGTTTATTTTGTTGTAGTTGTTGTTGTTGTTGCGACAAACAGCTTTTTAGAGTTAGAGAAGAAATTATTGCCACAACTACCAACCGCTATGAGAATATAGTAGTATGCCTGAGAATATTGTTAAACATGAACCCAGCGAACATTTTAAATTGGAATTTGAAATACTTGAATTTATAGTTTGAATAGCTAGTTAACAGTTAAAGGGACTGTGGTATCTTACATTAAAGCGCTTCCCACCTTTTAAATTTAAATGAAAACAACTGACTCTGTGAGATTTCATCGAAATTATTTATTCGTTTGGAAGGGTTATCATTCTGAAAGGAAACGAGCAAAAAGCCCTCGTTGCTTCCTGGGTAGCACTCATTTAAAATGTCCAATTTCAAATATGTAACTATGGTGCATAAATCAAACTGAGATTGAACAATGTTGACCTTTAGGGCCGCTCTTAATCGCATAGTAATACGGCTTAAGTAAATCCTATAAATTCTAACCTGACAAAAGAAGTGACGTGTGAACTTGTGAATGTGGTATCTTCAAAATGGATTCTTTTCTATCATTAAAAGAAAGGGTGCCACTTAAAAAGCACCATGGGTACCGGTGGCCCATTTTGTATTGCGTCGGTTATGGGACACGTCGGACTCAAAGCATGGGAAGACAATGTTGTTTTAAAGACACATTGTTTAAAGATACATAATGCACAATTCGGGGGTTAAGAGCTGTCACAAATACCTTGAGATATAGGGAACCTAAAACAGGAAAAGTTTTGTAACAGACTAGATTGACTAGGAACCAATTACCCACAGGAAAGTATCTTAAACTGCTTATTGATAATGAAGCTTCGGGGATCACATAGTAGCTTTGGTTCTGCCGGTCCATGTAAAAGGTCTTTGGTCAAGTACTCGACCATTGCTACCCATTACTTAACTTCCGAGATGCAAAAGCATCACTTCCGTTCTGATCATATACATTTAACACCAACTCATTTCCAACGTCCCACAGTCACTCCTCTATGTGGTATCTGTTGTCTCGATAATAGCACCGAACTCATTCTTAATTATTGACTTACCTCCCCAATAATCGAGCCAAGACAAAGTCCGTAACTCTGTTCTGCGGGCTACCGGATGCCATAGTACCAGATTATGTAGTTCTCTGGTTCTAGCCCATGTCAAATCATTACACGGAAGGCACGAGTTTATAGTACCGGCATACTCCCCCGGGGGAATCAGCTATACAAAGTTCAGAGATCAGCATGCATTGGGATAATAGGTGCTCTAAGAACTAGTCCTTCAGAAGCTCTGAACACTATATTGCACATCCTACCTATAAATCTTCATATTATGGCCGTATCTGCTTGCAGTGCAGCGAGGCTTAACTCATCCGAAAGTTGGAAATCAAGAACATATGGACACGCTAAGATTTTAAGCCAATTGCCTCCAATATTGAACCAACCATCCGATTACATTTCCCCATACACTGATTTTGATAGAGTTTCCAAAGTGAGAATTCCTTCAAGGAGCGAGTGGTGTAGGGGTAACCTACTGAGTGAATATACTACCAGAATAAACTAAAATAAAATAAACTGTGGTGTTGGTTCTGGTGTCTTCTGTAAAGACGATGGGGTAAGTATATCTCACCGTCTTCCCAACAACTGTAGTGTCTTTCAGACTAAACTATTCGCGATAATGTCAGCTTGTAGGGCACTACACGACCTCAATATTCGCGGCAACATAGGAAGTTTTGTCGATGGTCAAGCGGCACTTCTCTCACTAAATGCTTATACTACCACTTCCCTACTAGTTAGAAAATGAAAGAAAGAACTATCAAGGCTGGGTCGCCTGCCTAACATTTCCCTTGTTTGGGTCCCTGCGCATAGGGACTATTATGGAAATGAACAGAGAGATGAGCTTGCCAGAACGGGATCTGCATTTGGTATCTCCAACGCCGTTCCAATAGCAACCCCGTAATGTTTTATCAGAGTTGTATCCACAGATTCTATCTTCAAAAGGCTGATAATAGGTGGAATAACCTAAACACATGTAAAGGGCCAATATGTTGTGGCCCTCTTTCAATGAGAAACGCACAAGTCACCTTATAAACCGAAGTAGACGGGATATATCGAGATTAATAGCAGTAATAACAGGACACTGGGTGCTAGACAATGAACACTGTCGCAGTTGCAAAGATAGGGGAAAGGAAGAAATGATCTACCATCTGCTCTGCGAATGCCGTGCTCTATCCGTGAAAAGAAACCGTTTTCTTGGCAGTTACTTTATATCCAACCTTGGTGAGATATCTGGATCTAAGCTTAATGATATCCTAAGATTTCTCACTGCTACAGGCTGGATCTAAAACTATAAAATACTACATCTAACGAATGGAGTGGTCTGGTCAAAACTGTGTGTCTTCGACTCTACTTCACTGTTTGCGCGTAGTTAACTAGCACGTTAACCAACAAACCAACCACCTTGGTGAAATCTCAATCTTGGTGTAATTTCAATATCCCGGAGAAAAGAGGTGCTACCAATACCCCTAGTTTGCCGGAACTGTAAACTGGTGATGATCAAATGTATTCTCGGCCTTTCCTTCGAATGATTTGATATGTGTTCGAATTGACTTTGGAAATTCCTTCATCCTTTGTCACATTATCTGACATACATAGGGATCCCGATTTATTGGCTGGGTATTTCGGACTACCAAATACGTCCCTAGGTGCTGTTGCCGAATCAACAGGACCATCTTAATAGTGTTGTTGCGGTGGCTTTAAGGGGTTAAGGAATGCACTGGAATTGGTCATTAGTGGCGATAATGTTATAAATAAAGCAATCTTTCATGACACTTAAAGACCACCCTTCCGGTATACCGGAAGATTGATTTCGCCTGATGTTGGGATCGCCCCTACTATTGACTTTAGACCAGTGATTGATTTATCCTTGTCGGGGTATGCATTGGGATTGATCCCATGCTGCCTGTCATTCCACAATGGGGATACTATGGCAAGAGATTAGATAGCTCGAGTACTTCAGCAAAATGCTTGTACATGGTCCGGCATAGCCATTGGCATCTGATTTCTTCATGGAAGAATTAAGGGACGCTTGGTAGACCGTTCTCAAGTTTACCCAGTGGATGAAAAAGACCTCCGTGAAATAAGGCCATCAAGGCAGGTGTTCACGTTAAGTACTTAGACATTCTTCTTGTCCCGGCAGGCTAGAGGATAACCAGATATCTCCATATATTCAGTGGATTTATGGAAAACACCCAGGAGTAGAAAGCTAAATCCATAGAAAGGAACATTTTAAGGATTTAGCACAACCTCATATTGGTGTCTCCAAACAAAACATGGATTTGGAAATCCCTCCAATTTCTTTCTATTGCCCCACTTTTGTGAGTTGATTTGTTTTTTAACGAAATTCGTGGCTCCAATTCAACTTAAACTAATTGAGTGCACATAAATTCTCATATCTTCTTATATTTTCCAAATTCTTTTTAAATTTTTCACTAAATTTCTTTCGAACATAAGCCGAAATTCTTCAAACCATTAAAAATTAAAACACAATTCAAAATACCGCGGCTGCTTAAAGTTTGTGAATTTTGTGGTAAATTGTTTTCCACTCTAACTTGTTGTTTTTGAATATTAAATTGTTTTCCACCCAAAAAATACCTAAAGTCGTGTATGTAAATTATTTAGCTAAGTACGAATGAATAAAGTATAAAACCAAATATCAGCTGCAAAGAAATACAAATAATTTTGAACATTTTCTAGACAAACAAAAATATTTTTTTCTCGTATTTAAATTTCCTACAACTGCCAAAGAAAGAAATAGAATTTTAAGATTGAAACATGATTCAGGTTCTTTTTCTGTTTCTTTACTCATGTTTTAAACTTAAGCAACCTAAAACTTCACTAATAACAGACTGGAAGACTAACTGACTGACTGGCTGGCTGACTGGTTGTTTGGCTGATGGCTGGCGGTTGGTTGCTTGGTTGCAAGAATAGACGGATGATTGGATGGATGGTTGGAGATGATGATGATGACGACAGAATAAATGAAAGAATGAATGTTTGGTTCGTTGGCTGAATGTCTAATTTAAAGGTTTGGCCATGTGTCTTCTTACCAGAGAGTTCATTTGCTAAAGAAAATCGAAAAAATACTAGATATTGTAGCAAGTTCTTGTCAACAAACTACTTATACAGTGGTAAACACAAATACTATTGCAAATTACAGTAGTTATATAATGTTTCATAAATACTTTCTTATACGAGGTCAATCTGAAAAGTAGGTTCGAAGACTAAAGCTTCTAATCTACACTGACTGATCAACCAATCAAACAAACACTGGCTGCAAAGTTATCCTGCATAAGACTGTTCGATGCCAACACATTCTTAATCAATAAATTGTCTACAAAGACCAAGGTCATCGTTAAAATCTTCATCGTTATCTTGCTGTTTTTAAACGTCCCGGAAATCTTTGATAATATTAAGGTATTAATACCGACCTATGTCCCCTGATATGATGACAAAATTCTATTCAGACCCCAGCATCTCATCCAAATGCCATGAACATTATTTAACATATTCGACTATTACACATTCTCAATATGGATAAGGCTTGTGGATCGGCATTTCGGGCACCAATTGACTTGGTGGAGAACATGGTTGTTGAAATAATTATGTATGAGACTTTCATAGGTTTGGGTTTCTAACTTTGGTTCATTATCTGTTTTGATATTTTGGCCCAAAGCTTTGAGGTTCTTATAGCAAAATGGTAGCTAAGACATCATCGGACAGTGTTTGACGGTAATGATAAGGGATTTAAGAATGTTAAATTAGAGATACTTTCAATTTACGAAAATTCACTAGCAATAGAACATTCATCTCTCTTATGGGATCTCGTATTTTCTGAATTCTTAATGATCATGGAATAGTAACATTTACGCTTCTTCGCGTCCATTTTTGGAAACATTAATAATATGTCTGTCAATATTGGTTGATCTCTCTCAATTTCTAACTAAATGAGAAATACAACATGTTCGTGTTCAATGCAAACGAATCGAAGTCAATGAAGGGGTGAGTGGTGATTTCTATATCTCGAACTTTATGTAGGAGTCCATAATTGGCCTTCCTGTGGTGCTTAGCTGTTCGGGGGGGCAGCCCGGAACTAGCTGCTTAACCTGCAACCCAGTGTATCATTGTCTACACGAGTACATAGGTGAATTTTAATATGATTACAAAGAGACAATCAGAAAATTAGTGCTAAGGATTCAATACATGGCAAGGAATCTTGTCGAATAAGTTTTTTTCGAGTGTATAATCCCTAGTTAAATTGGAGATAATAAAGTGATGACAGTCTCCGCTTTCGGTTACAAAAGGGAGACTAAAGTAAAGTTGTGACAAGAAATGATTTGGAGTCAACCATACATTACCGTTAATGACTGTCATTTCCGGATGTATTGACTCTTTGACGAACTGCTGAATGGTTAACAAATTTGTAACTGGACAAGTAACTGGAACAATGCTGGTCTGTTCTGCGTAGTTCGAAATGCAAAGTAGTGACGAAAATATAAAGTTTAAAACTGTTTCCCAAGAGATAATGATGGTCATGGAGGAGCAGACAGTGGTGACATGTAAAAAATCAATCAGTGAAGGCGAAAGATATCAAGGGCCCTACAAATTTGGCTCAACACCTAATAAGATTCAAACACAAAATACCGGCCCAACAAAGGTATACACATCTCAAGCTCAAGATGTAAAGGCGAATTAATGAAGGAATAGAATGTCAATGCGCTTAACGTCCTTATTTCATGGTGGTCCTTTTCATCCGCAGGGTGGACTTAGAACGGTCCAACACTCGCCACTGAGTGCCTTCAATGAAGGACCCTCAGGTATACATAATTGTGTATAATTGCTCAAGTACTCTAGTTATCTAATTTCATGCCATATTAGACCCATTGCGAGATGAATGCCAGTACATAACCCGACAAAAAAAGCAATCACTGATCTAAAGACAATAGAAGGTGAGACCCCAACATCAGGGGAAATCAATATTCTGGCTTATCATGCCATAAGTTAACCAACCTCTGATGTCAGGAAATATCCCCATTATCTAAGGACCCATTCCAGTGCACTACTTAATCTCTTAAAGAACGGCAACTTAACGGCAACTAGAGACAAAATTGGTAGATCGAATCATGGACTCCATACAAATTAGACAAGACTTATTGTCTTGGGCATTAAGACCTACTGCTTTGTGTTAAGCATGATTAGAGTAAATTCAAACAGACCCAACCATTGTGGTTTGTACCGCTCCTAGAAACTTCAATTACTTCACCGTGTTTCAATCCTTAACCAACCAAATCCCTTCCAGCGAGTTTGGGTAATACACAGCCATTACCGAAGGAAACTGAACCAACTGACCAGCCAGGACAAAGTCATGCAGGACCACTCATAGTACCCGATTGTCTGCTGCTTTGGTTAGACCCCAAATCAAATGACTGCAAGGACGAGGTGTAAATTTACGCTACCAAATTCCTAAAAACTAGAGGTATTGGTAGCACCTCTTTTCCCAGGGAATTTCAATAACACCAAAATGGAGATTACATCAAGATAAGATGCCCCCAAGAGAGGTACTCAATGCCAAAACTGTAGCAGACACATACCCCCTACAATTAGACCAGGGTACTGGCAGATACCAAAGACAGAGGCCGACAGAATTCAGCTTGAGAAACTTTGTAAATGTAGCTTAAATAATACATTTAAAAGGACACTTTCTACGGTCCTCCTAAAAGTACTTAATAGTTGTGTTCATTCACATTTGTTCTAACTGACAAACATGTCCTTACATGTCTCTTGTCATCAAAATGCAGACAAACAAGAGGTTATTGTTACAAATACAAACAAACACTCATACACATATGGAGTCCTGAAAAATTTGTAACTGTGTGTGTTAAAAAATAACAAAATATGAAACCATGAATTACATTGTCATTTTTTAACACTTTACCTACAACAACATAAGCAGCAGCAGCAACAATATGAATAACAACAACACCATTATGTATATGTATCTAAATACCCCAACATACAAACAATCATACCTAAAGCACCCTCCCTTAAAAAAAGGAAAGGGAAGTCTTGTAAACGTTTATTGTATTTTTCTGTTCTTTTTTTTACATCATTTCTTAAAATTGTCTTTTTCGTCATCTTTTCTAAGTCTATGTCTTCTTTACTTGTTTCTTTATGTATTTTTCTTATAATTTTTATACCCTCCACCACCATCAGTGGTGATAGAGGGTATATATAACTTTGTCATTCCGTGTGTAACACCAAGAAATATTCATCTGAGACCCAACAAAGTATATATATTCTGGGTCCTTATCAAATTCTGAGTCGATTTAGCTATGTCCGTCTGTCCGTCTGTCCGTCTGTCCGTCTGTCTGTGTAAAACACGCTCACGATAAAACGAAGCAATAGAGCTTAACCAAATTCACCCAAAATGTTCTTCATTTTCCTAAGTTGTTTGGTATTGCAAATGGGCAAAATCGGTTCACACCGGGAAAAGTTATGAATCAAAATTTAAAACAACCTCGGAAAAAAATAAGCATTTTTTACACATTCTGATGTAGTTTTCTCGAAAACTATGCAAGATAATACCATGGAAATCACCGTATATTCGTTTCTGCACAAGATCTTGATCCCTGCTGAAAATTGCCAGAATCGGTCCACAATTTCATATACCTCCCATACAAAAGTACATATTCCCGGAAAATGGGTTTTTTGTTAATAACTTCCGCCACAATGTCGATATCTTCACAAAATTTTACAAATTAAAATCTTATGTCAACAGAAGTCTTTCAGAGGAAAAATTTTATGGATCGGTCCATAATTGGACATAGCTCCCATACAAGGTCCCCTCCCGAAAATCACTTAAACGGGCATAACTCATTACTAAATTAAGATATCCAAATAAAATTTGGTATAAGTATTGCCCATATGCATAGAAATATTACTGTGAAATTTTTTTCCGATCGGTCCATAATTGGTCATAGCTCCCATACAAGGTCCCCTCCCGAAAATCACTTAAACGCGCTTAACTCATAACTAAATTAAGATATCCATATAAAATTTGGCATAAGTATTGCCCATATGCATAGAAATATTACTGTGAATTTTTTTTTCCGATCGGTCCATAATTGGTCATAGCTCCCATACAAGGTCCCCTCCCGAAAATCACTTAAACGCGCTTAACTCAGTACTAAATTAAGATATCCATATAAAATTTGTTACAAATATTACTCATATGCACAGAAATATTGTTGTGAAATTTTTTTCCGATCGGTCCATAATTGATCATAGCTCCCATACAAGGTCCCCTCCCGAAAATCACTTAAACGCGCATAACTCATTACTAAATTAAGATATCCAAATAAAATTTGGTGTAAGTATTGCCCATATGCATAGAAATATTACTGTGAAAGTTTTTTCCGATCGGTCCATAATTGGTCATAGCTCCCATACAAGGTCCCCTCCCGAAAATCACTTAAACGGGCATAACTCGTTACTAAATTAAGATATCCAAATAAAATTTGGTACAAGTATTGCCCATATGCATAGAAATATTACTGTGAAATGTTTTTCCGGTCGGTCCATAATTGGTCATAGCTCCCATACAAGGTCCCCTCCCGAAAATCACTTAAACGCGCATAACTCGTTACTAAATTAAGATATCCAAATAAAATTTGGTATAAGTATTGCCCATATGCATAGAAATATTACTTTGAAATTTTTTTTCCGATCGGTCCATAATTGGTCATAGCTCCCATACAAGGTCCCCTCCCGAAAATCACTTAAACGCGCATAACTCATTACTAAATTCAGATATCCATATAAAATTTGGTACAAGTATTGCCCATATGCATAGAAATATTACTGTGAAATGTTTTTCCGGTCGGTCCATAATTGGTCATAGCTCCCATACAAGGTTCCCTCCCGAAAATCGCTTAAACGCGCATAACTCATTACTAAATTAAGATATCAATATAAAATTTGGCACAAGTATTACTCATATGCACAGAAATATTACTGTGAAAATTTTTTTTCGATCGGTCCATAATTGGTCATAGCTCCCATACAAGGTCCCCTCCCGAAAATCACTTAAACGCGCATAACTCATTACGTAATTAAGATATCCATATGGTACAAATATTACTCATATGCACAGAAATATTACAGATAATTTTTTTTCCGATCGGTCCATAACTGGTCATAGCTCCCATACAAGATCCCCTCCCGAAAATCACTCAAACGCACATAACTCATTACTAAATTAAGATATTCATATAAAGTTTGGCAAAAATATTGCTCATATACAGAGAAATATTACTGTGAAATTGTTTTCCTATCGATCCATAATTGATCATAGCTCCCATACAAGGTCCCTTTCAGAAAAATACTTAAAGGCACATAACTCATTACCAAATAATGATATAAATAAATACTATTTTTGTTCATAAATACTATTTTGTAATGCAAAAAGCACTTAATGCTATTTCAAAAATTTTTCACGATCGGTCTATATTTGGTCATATCTCTCATACTAGGTCCTGCCCCTAAAAGCGCTTTAGCCGTATTTAACTATTTGCATTATCAATTTGTGTAGAACAAAATTATATATATGTATGTATTTTTAAAATCCTTAAATCTTCCACACACATGCACACATGCAAATACGAGATATCGCTTAAGCATATCTTAGGGCGCTATAAAAATTTAAATGAAAGTGGCGTTTCTAATGTTCAATAAATCTTGGAATTGTAGTAGATTTAAGCTGTTTAAATCTTGGGATTTTTCTATTTAAGACATGAGAAAACTTATTTCTACAAATATTTTATTAATTAGAAATGTATTAATACAAAAGTTGCTGGTGGAGGGTATTTAAGATTCGGCTCAGCCGAATATAGCACTCTAACTTGTTTTTTTTGTTATACTTGCTCCAACCTCTTGACATTTGTTTGTTGTTTTGTCTTGTTTTCCTGGTGTTTTTCTTGTACATTTGGCGGACATTTATTTTACATTTGCATGAGTTTTAAGCGTTTTTTTTCTCCTCAATATTGTTGCTATTTTCTTTACAAGTGTCTGGCTGTACTTGTTGTAATATGAATGTTAATAGTCAGAAGAAAAAAAAAATAAACTACAAATAACTGCTCGTATTTGTGTCTACA